>NC_139969.1:26342486-26609986 GCF_963993115.1 Abramis brama | reverse complement strand
AGCTGGATATGAAGATCAGGCAGTGGAGAAACACCTTATCTGGTTTTAGGTTAGCTCAAGGACTCGCAAACAAGCAAATCTCATGATTCAACCGCCATTCATCCCGAAAACTATGCCAAATTTCTGCTTCCTGCCGTGCAAGTCCTACAGGTGTGGGTAAGCTGCGGTCTCATCTCACTGTGGGGTCTGCTGTCTCTCTCCGCTTCCGTCCCTCGGCTACACAACAGACAGCTGTGGCAGATGGAGCCATATCCCTATCGGTCTCGTGAGGCTCCGGATTTTAAAATGTAAAAGAACAAGCTGCGATGGGGAGGAAGAGGCAATGTCACAAGGCAGCAGACGTCAGGGACGGCTGCCATGAGTGCACAAGGCTAATTCAAGCACTAACAGACTTCCCGTCCAAGACAAACCAACAAACCGCAGGCCGGCGAGGAGGCAAGTGGCTGCTTCTTGAACACGTCTGTAACCAGGGGACAGAATTTAAATGAGGCCCGGCTTCCAAGAACCAGGCAGATCAGACTTGATATGGGTTATTAGCTGCCTTTCTGAAGAGAATCCAACATAGAGGCAAGCTGGGCAACTCCATTAGCATTCAGGGATGAATCATCCAAACCTGTAGGGTTGCTTCCTACCAGTAAGAGCGACAGGTAAGGGAACGTGTTCTATTCCCTCTTTACCAGGCGGAGGAAGATATTAGTTTCTTTCAAACTTGGCGATGGTTTTAACTAACAGGCAGTGCACAGCGAAGCTGAGAGGAAGAAGAGAAGGATTAGCCTGATAGTTGCTTTTCACTGAAACTCTCCACAGCATAAAGGGTTTCTCTGACAGCTTGTGACTCACTTTGACCGCGACAGGCAAATTACCCAGGGTTTCACTTGAAAGGAGCAAGATCAAAAGAGCCACCATGGCCTCGTCTCCAAAGCAGAGTCAATGTGCTTTTCTGCAAAATGGGTTTATACTGCCACTGTTTCCCTCACGTTAGAGTTAGAGCACGTTAGAGCTGAAGGACCGCTTTGAGACAAAAGGCAAAACCTCTCACTCAAAATATAATAGGTTTTAAAATTATACCTAAAGAACAACCTGCCAATTGTATTTTAGCTGATGTACTTTAACAAAACCAAGTGACTGAGGAACAAGAGTATGGGAGGAGATCAATCAATATACCAATAAAAAGTGCACTCTGTTGACAAGATAGGCTACTAAACCACAAACACTTTGAGGTCCCCATCATATACATTAGGGATGGGACACAATGGTCAACTACTGAATTTGCCCTAAAAATAACTAGACGAATAACCCTAGATTTTTTAAAGTTAAATTTACTTCAGTTAGATATTTTACTGCTGCTGCCGTGTTTGCCCACACGTGTCGCTGCTTTCACAGTTTTTTAAGCATCCTGCCTACTGCTCCTCAAATTAAAAATACTTTTAAAATGTCTTAAGACCACTGAATTCTATCCATTCCACATTGTCTAGCTCAAATCCAGCAACTAGGTTATTCTGCAGAGTTTAGCTCCAATCCTAATTAAACACACCTGAACCAGCTAATCAAGGGCGTCTGGCATACTAGAAAATTCACTGGCTCTCCAGGAGCAGGATTGGACACCCCTGATCTAACAGTTTGTGAAAGTAAAATTGTGTCTTATTTAAAGGCCCACTGAGAAAAAATTCCAACTGGGGACAGGCGAACCTGAATCTAATTATACAGGACAGATGTGTCAGTGGTCAATTTAAAAATATATATATATATATATCTATTGTTTCATCAGTAAGAACCTCAAAACCTCAGTGTTGTCAGTAAAGGGATGACCATCTGTTTAGTTGACAGTCAACATCTGACAACATCCTTCCTATTTTCAGTTTGAGATGCTGTGAATCTTGAGGGTAAAGACTATTTCACATCTCAGCCATTACCTGGCAAAAATAGAAATCCTTCCATCTGCTTGGCCAAGACACGCCGGCACAGTAATGTGTCGCATGAAATAGATTGTCCGGAACCTGACATAAAATCGATCTTGCTTAGGTCATCCATCTACTGCTTCACGATCCATCTCCCGCCTCTTCCACACTGTCTAGACCTCCTCTTCCCACTTGGTGCTTTTTCGATTTTCACCCTTCTGCACTCACTGCTACATACAACCACCCCGCCAATCCCCACTGTGGCTGCAGGGTGGATGTACCTGCAGAAAAAACTGTTCTCAGACTATCAATTACCTCTTCAACAGACACGCAATTGGCCCCCCTCTCAAACAGGTTCTGCAACACTGCCAACAGAATAACATGCACAAACATGCTTCACGAGCAACACCCACATTTACTTATGAATAACAGGCTGTTTGCATCACTGCACAATGTACATATATGTATGAAATAGTCAAGATACAACACACCAAATGTATGTAAATTTAATTAACAAGAATACAGATATGTGAGCTAAAGCAAATAAATGTGTCTCCAGGCACCCTTTGTTTGGGGTTTCTCAATGGATCTAACATGAGCATGAGAGACCAATAAATAAAAGCAGCTCACTGTCAGGTCAGCAAATGGCAGAGATGTCTTGGTGTCACACTGGGCTGATTTTAGTTTGCGGAGACAGGGAGTTGTCCACATCCCAACTGTGGTGTTGACATGGTTTAGTGTCTTGTAGCCCAAAATGTCAATGTTAATTAGGATCTGATTATCCAGTTGTGTTTGAGGATGTCACATGTCATTAAGTGACAGTCCCTCCCATCAACATAAAGTCCAAAATGGAATAAAGAATTAAAAAAGGAACGTAATTGCAGAAGTAAGAATCAACTGTAAATATAGGGGCTTTCGCACCGGAGGAACTTTTTCATAGCTCCTATAACAATTAGCGGAAGTACTCGCTTTGGGAACTGGGAACGATTTTAGTTCTAGGAACGCCTTTTGGGAGGACTAAATTAGCTCCTACTACAGAGTAGGGTCTAGGGTCTAGAGTAGGCGTAAACTTACGAGTCCTGACGAACAACGATTTTCGCCTTGGCTTGAACAACAACTTTATAAGAATGATGCATCTCTTTTTATAACAAGCACTCTTGACAATTTGTGAATAGATTGGCTGATGTAGGATGTAGTTTTCTAATCTATTTAAAATAAAAATAAAAACATTTTCAATGAGGAGTCCTCAATCCTCATGCGTGCTTATCGTTGTCGCAAGTGTGGTTATGTGGTGATGTTATGAAATTAGGGAAGGAAAATTAATTGTGGGTCCAAATATGGAATATATTGTTGCTCCCTATTTACATGATAGTTGCATTCCTCACAATCCCCATCTACTCATGCTTGCCATTGAAACTAGCTAAATCACTTAAATTTACTAGGAGAGTGGCCTCGCCATCAGCAGGAAGACTTACATGGCAACAAACTAAGGATTAGCAATCCCATTAGCAAGCCGAGTCCATCCACTGGTTTTTGAGTGAGGGATGTTTTAGCGAAGATAAGATTCATGGGGGGCACTGAGCTGAAAACACAACAATACTGTTCATCATGAATTGCATTGTGGGGGAACCCAGTTATTAATCCTCTCCAGTACATTCATCCAGTGCACGCCATCTGTCGGGTATGGCACCTTTGCACAAAACGCTCTACTAAATTATGAAACAATTTTGCATTCCTGGAGGCATAGAGTGTTTAAGGTAAATGTTGTGAGGTTTTTGTTGTCGGATGTCGTTGCCTCAATAATTCACACATAGATATACCAGGGAAAAAAAGACATCATGCTAACAAAATGAATTCATTCTCATTCGCATATCCAAAACAAGTCATCACATTCTGGGGATCTTGCTGTGTAAAGCATTCTGGGGCAGGGAAGAGGATGACTAAAGCAGGGGAAAGAGCCACTCATCATGAAAACTAATGCTGTTGATACCTAATGACATTGCTGTTGCACGGCGGGGTTGGGGGTGAATTCAATTGTCTAGTAAAGAAATGAAATGTTTTCTCGTTCACAAACAGAGTCATACACCCTAAAGGTAATATAAAGCAAATGAACAAACAGCTCTGACAGGTATTATCCTCTTGCTATTATTGGTTGTGGCTCGCAAGGTGTGTGAGCTTTGGCCAGTATTGTCTATACCTGTAATAATGGGGCTGGTCTTGAAAAGGCTTCGGAAAATTCTGTTCGACAAACCTCCTAAAGGCTTTGCCTTATACAAAGAAGAGACTCATTGCATCAGTTTGTGACGGCTGCCATTTGTCATGAAAGAGATCAATATAAAACTACCAATGGTATACTTTTAGCAAGTTTTAGATTTATAAGGAATAATAAACCCTACCAAAAGGTACAGGACATGAAAACCTACGTATTTCCATATGATCCATTCAGACCTAATTTTTCAAGTTTACCTCTGGCGTGACATGTAATTTTGACATGAAGTTCAGCAGTCCACTCAAACCTCTTATATAAAGTCTCAAGTCAGGTAAAGACCTCTAAATATCCCAGACAGACTACTCAGTGACCATTATTACAAACATTTAGAGTCCCACCAAATGGAGGTTGTTTCAATCAGCAGATCCATAACAAGATGATTTAGGAGTGAAATGAGTTCCTGTGTACGCAGTACACTTTAATAAAGAGGATTTGTGTGGTTATTCCAGATCCATCTCTCGTACTATTACATGTGTCATAAAATTTAATGTGTACTTTTAATAGCAGATTTGACTTTTGCTGTTTGGATGAATATTAACAGGCGTAAAATACCGATATTTGAGTGGTGAGCACTCAAAGTTAGAGATGCATGTTTGTGAATGCTAATTACAGCAAGGCTCTCAGAGAGAAATTATTTGAATAGCAGAGGTAATCACACCCTGTTCAATGAAGTGCCGATGACAAAAATAGGAGCTTTGCTTAAACAAGACACGTTTGAACAAAACATTCTTTGAACGATCGATAAGAACTTATATTGCTCTTCATCTGAGAATGTGTGGCTAATCACCAAACTATGAGGTCAGTGTTACTACAGCTGAGATGTTTTTCACACGCAAACGCAGCCCTCAGATCACACAGGCACCGTTCCAGCACTGTCCGAACACATCACTGGAGCAAAACTGCACCGTCTCGCATGGTGTCTGCCAGGGACACCGAGCAAAAATGTACGACAGGGTTCAATAATAAAGACTGTCCGCTGGCCAGAGGCCAGTGAGAGAGCGACTCTCATTTGACTTGACATTTGTTGATCTTGTGCATTTCATGATTATTTAAAAAATAAAAAAATAAAAAATACACTAAAAATGTAAACTGATTAATTTATGATATTAATGCATATATTAAATTGAGGTTTATTAAAATTGCAATAACGACTTAATCTTGGAAGTATTTATTTGGAATAAAAAAAAAATTGTGTGCCAAGTGTTTATAAATATAGCTGTCATATATTATAGCTGTATAAATTTCAGCTGTTGAAAATGTTAAAATAAACTGAAAATGAATCAAATATATGTAAAAAAAAAAATAATGTAATATGTTATTTACTATTTATTTATGAAAAATGTAAACATATTTTTTAGCACATGAAGTTAAATAAAAATAAAAATAAAAATTTGTTGGCCAGTGAAAAGGTTGGCATCCGGGCAAACAGAAAATATTCTTATTGTGGACCCCTGTGTGGGGACTCAAACACTCACTTTGCCTCATTTCCCAGAGATTCACTGAATGACTATGCTGTCATTAACCACTAGACATTCTCAAACCATGAGGGAAATGTGCAACGCCGAAAAAAAGAAACTCTTAAGTGTATATTAAGACATGAAACAGAAAAAATGGCAAGGAATTCCTTTAAATGTATGCCAGATTTTACTCACCACACATATTTAGCCTATTTAAACCAGTTAATGAGGGAGAAAATTTCAATGTCACTAATCTGGGAAAACCGGTTTACATTATTTGTTTTAGGTTACAGTAATAGCAACGATGAATACATTTAATTATACAAAATTATCATTCTGAATTCCGCTTATTAAACTACACTTTACTCATAAATACAGACAACAAAGTAGCACTGAAACTTTTTCAACATAATTTGACATTCCAGCGGGACCAGCAAATTAATTCACTTAGCTAAATAAATAATGCAAATAATTATATGTGTGTTATTATACATATTCCTTCACCCAAAACTTAACCTGGCACCTTCAGAAAACAGAAAAACATCACCACTAGAACATTATTCGCCACAATGTTTGTTGAGAACTTCACTCTTTGCCAAGATCCCACACTCTACTGAGAAGAGCAGCTGGCGACACGACTGTGACGGAGTTGTAAAAGAAGAATTTCAGGTCACCAGCCTGTATGTGGGAGGTCAAGAGTGACAGACGAGGGGGTCGGTCACTACAGATAAGACCAAAAGATCCCGTTGGGCTCCTGTTTTCTATTTTTTACTCTATGCAGAGGTGGGCAAGTAGATGCAAAGATCAGAGTAGTTTTGATTCGAAAAACTTTTCCTTTAAAAAGCTTTTATCAGGCTCTGTTCTCCACCCCCCACCCCGTTTAAGAGTTGCAAGTCTGTGCCGGTAAATGATTAACAAGCGCATGAGAGAGTAATGGTTCAGATTTTGCACAACTTTGAGACAGCAACTCTCGGTTCTCTGAGGCACAGCCCCAGGAGGTCTCAGCTTTTCATGCTAAACAAAGCAAGACAGACGTGCTATCTTTACACTCTGTTCCCTTCCCAACTTTCCAATTTTAGAAAACTATGGGAAAAAGGGATCATCCAGTTGCTTCTTTCTCTCTGATAAAGCAGCACCTAAAGTTGAGCAAGGAATATGTTGTGCAACCCTCACTTTGCTCGTTGTATTGAGCTACCCCACATAAATGAAAGAGCCAAATGCACATTAATTTCACAGGGATGTGTTTAAAAAGCATTCATAAAATATATCTCAAGCAGACAATTTCCATCCATCTACAATAACATCTGGAGTTATGAGGGAGACAGCAGTTTCAACATAACGTTACAACTTACAACAAAGCCTATAATTTTCTTCTGTCACCTTTAATCAATGGTGTAGTCTCTCCTGAGCTGGCACAGAAAAAAAAAAAAAAAGGGAAAAAAAACCTAGCCGGGCCAGAAACCATCCAGAGAGCCAAGACAGGATCATGCAGGGAGATAAAGACAACTGGAAAAACGGGTTGTTAGGCCCAAGACTTCATGTGGTCTCACAGCGGGGACTCTCACGTTATATCAGTGGTAGCTAGGGGACACTCGACGGCTCTCTATTCAGAGTCCCCTGAAAAAAAGAAAGCCAAAGAAGGGCTCTCACCAGACTGGGGCAATGTGCCAAAGAGGTAGCCAACAGAACCAGAATAAAAGTATTGTTTTGGTTTAACAAGTGACAATAAAAGGACAAAAGAGACAGAAAAAGTGCTCTGGGAGGAGCTGAAGAAAACCTACGCAATAGTCAACTAAAGTTAGGACAAAGTTAAGGAATTACTTACTCATTTTTGGCCAGTAGCCTATATTTTAAAAATCACCAGTTTTGTGATCATTTGACTTTTTATTCATTATATTTGACTTTTTATTTATTTATAGAGAAACAAAAGAAGCACAACATAACTTAGATTACAGTAAGCTTTAATTTAACTTACCCATAACACTACGAAATTACAAAAATATCCACAGGATATGTGAGAAATAGTAATCCTTTACTTAAATCCTGAAAGCTTTCTTCTTCCCTTGACTGTTCTTCCCAAGAGTGAGCACCACGATATTCAAATCCGTACGCACGTATCATCCAGGTGGGGAGATCCTTGTTAACGGCTTCAAGTGGAACAGACAACACAGAGCTATTTTTTCCCTTGCTATTCAATCCAGTAAGTGTAAAACTGACGTCAAACGAGTCCTGTCTTTATCCACAGTTCATAAATGTTAACTTGTTTCAGTAGTTTCCCCAGTGGCGTGGTAAACTCTTGTTGATTGTGGAGAGAGTTGATTGCAGTCCTTCCTGAGGGAAGCTTCTTCACACTGTGAGCCGGGAGTGGGCGTCAGTCTGGGTGGAGCCAGTGTGATGTCAGAACAGGGGCTCTCCGAGTACTTTCCTGACAAATGGACTGGAGGGTTGTTTTCACTCACCTGTGTGCAAAGGTTGTACGTGCGCTCGCCTGTGTGTTCTCTGACTCATCAGGAACCTTGCTGGGACGTAAATGTTAATGATTAATCACATTATGAGGGGAAATCATGATTTGATTTAACGTCATGTGGTGAGAATTTGGATATAAAATGGTGCATCTGAACTTTAAACTGTGTCAACACAGAAAGAAAGAAAGAAAGAAAGAAAGAAAGAAAGAAAGAAAGAAAGAAAGAAAGAAAGAAAGAAAGAAAGAAAGAAAGAAAGAAAGAAAGAAAGAACAACTAATGAAAAAACAAAACAGCAATATTGAATGAAAAAAAAAATCTAAAGAGAAGAACAGAAGCAGCAAATGAATAAATGAAAAAAGAAAGGACAAAAGAGTGCAACAGAAGTAAGGGAAAATGACAGAAAGAAAGGGTGACAGGAGGAAAGAAAAAAAAGAAAAAATAAAGAACAGAAAAGAACAAATGAGCAAACAAACAAACACCCAAACAAAGATTGAAATGGTGAAAGAAAGAACAATTGGATGAAAAGAGAAATAAAAGAATGAAAAAAGAACAAGAAAATGAAGCAAGAAGCAAGAAAGAACAGAAAAGTACAAACAAGAACAAACAACCAACCAAAACAGCAAACAAACAAAATACTTGAAATAGTGATAAAGAACAAAAGAACAATCTAACAAAAAAGAACAGAACAAAAATAACAGAAAAGAAAAAAAGGGCAAAAGAAAGGGCAAAAGAAAGGGCAAAAGAAAGAAAGAAAGAAAGAAAGAAAGAAAGAAAGAAAGAAAGAAAGAAAGAAAGAAAGAAAGAAAGAAAGAAAGAAAGAAAGAAAGAAAGAAAGGCTAACAAACAAACACTAAATTGATTTTTCGAAGTTGTAAATACCTTTTAAGTTTAATTTCAGTATTTCTACTTTAAAATGTCATATTTCATGAAATGTTACTTGCAGATTATTTTAGATCTACCTGCAATTTCTGACTGAAAATGGTTTCTAATCTACACCTTTTTTTTCTTCTTTTTTTTACATTAAAGAGCAAACAAACAAGAAAAACTCATAACAAAGGTTGTTTACACTTTATTCTAGAAGTAGAATGATTATAGTATTAAACCTGTACATTTCCAGGACAGAAGACAAGATTCCCCACACAGAATTCCCTTTAATGCCCTAATCTGAAACAGATATGACTATTAGATTACAGTGAACCTCAGTGGAACATTTTTAATCCCTGTTCGTAACGCAGCACTAAAGTGATGAAACACGAGAAACATCCTATGCACTCTATTGAATTTACCACATAATGTTTACAAATGACACCGAGGTTGGGCTACGAATAATCATTATCCATCACTTTAAGGACAAGTTTGTAATATTCTAACTCAGTCACAGTCTATTTTTATCCCACATACTAGTTTTCATTTCCCAGATAATTATATAGATGCATAACATTCCATTTGTGCATGTAGATTAAATATCGACTTGACGTAATCAATAATAACATTTTCAAACATTCAAAATGACTGCATCTACTATATAGCTTACATGCTACAGTATCTCAGAGTAGCTTAAAGGGATAGTTGACCGAAAATTAACTTCTGTCATCATTTACTCCCCATCTTTTTTCTGCAGAACACAAAAGATGACTCCTTGTATGGACAAAAAAAAAAGGTCTTTTATACATTCGTTTAAATTCTGCTTCTTGTCACATGAACAATATCTAGGGATGAGAAACCAGGACAAGCTATTGCTCTGAGAGTTTCAGGCTCCTCTGTAGGAAAGACGTTGTGAACATTAGAGACTGCTTTCTAGGGCATAATTACACTTATATCCACAATGGTCCCTCTGCTGTGCATCCTCCAGAGAAAACCCAGTCGAACTGTATCTATGTGGCATCGGGAAGGAAAGCTGAAGGATTCATCCATCATACGTTGAAGAGGTTAGAGGGCAGACATTGGGGTGACCGGAGAAAGAGGTCATGCCTCACCACACCTGTTGCCCTTCCTGACCTACTTTCTCCAGGGGCTTTTCAGCCATCACATGCCAAGATAAAAGAACGATTGAAATAGCCCGCGGGCTACAGCCTTGCCTCGTGAGCCGCTAATTTTGGCGGACGACCGTTTGAAACAGCTTTAGCTTTTACGTTGAAGTCGTTAGCACAGACAGAGAGCCCAGCACATCTGTCAATTACTTAATACCCACCAGAGCCCTCCCTGTAATTTAAATCATTTTACTGACAACTTAACCACAATTCAAGCGTTCAGATGGGTTACTCTACCAACAGGGAAACACAATTGTGCTTTTTTAAGAGAGCTTGTTTGAGATACAAAGCTTTGAGAACCTTTCCAGTGATCATTGCCCAGCTCTATTTTACGCACTGGTAATATCTAAACATCAAAACAAACCACGTATTCATGGGGATTCATTAACTACCCTGAACAATGATTATCTAACCTTTTCTCCAAACCTTATATCACATGGACACATGCACCACAACAAGCTTAGTGAAAAATAACATTTGAAATGGCTTGCGATACGAGAGATTTGTCAGTGATAAACTTGCCCTCATGAAATACTAGAAAGTAGTAAAATAAAAACTATAAAAATAGATGCATAACTATAAAAATAACTTCTTTTAGAGCATCCCATTTTTAGCTCAGCAACATGCTGATGTCAAACTTTACTGAAATCTATAGTGAGTCGAGTCTGCCATGCAGTGCATTTTGAGAGATGTCAATAATAAACGTTTCATAAAATACTGGAAATTATCAATACAAATGCTTTAGTTTAATTGGAAATTAATCATTTTGATCATATCATTGATCTCATATACTTTAGAGCATCACTGTTAGCTTAGCAACGTAAAACATTGAGCCAAAGTGTGCCATGCAAAGTTACTATTTCTTTTCCCATGTGTTGACTGACAGGTCTCCTGTCCGCATGTTGAGAGAAATCAGGAGTAAGGGCGTGTGTCCACCAAAGTGTTTTTTTACGCGGCTGGCATATTTTTTCAATGGGAATTGGCGTTTTTAAAACGCCATGAGCGTAACGAGGCGTTGAGCGTTTTTTTCACGATGAATCGCTGAGCGCTCTGCGTTTTTTACCGGTGTGCCTTAAGTCCACAAGACCATTTGTCATTTAAGGTCGCGAGCTCCCCCCCTTTGCAGCCGATATGCACCCTTAATGAGCACTTTTGCAGAGCTTTTCAGCTGACTTCTTCCACACAGTCATACTGTCAAGAAAGTGTGGACTAGATTGCGAGGGCCAAATGTTGAATTTGGGACAGGGACTAAGAGTGTTGAACTTTCTACTCCTTTGTCCTATTCTTCTGCAAACCAGAATGGTAGCACATCTCAAAGGTTTGTTTGAGCTGCGCCCTCTACTGTACAGGAATGTTCTATTTCCTTCAGATTCATATCACTTTTAGTGTGGAAGGGTCTTTACATTTGTTAAAACAAACAAGCAAGCCCAGCCCATGTGAGAAAAAGTAACATAACATTACTTTCCATAAAAAGTAGGTAACTATAGCAATTAAGTTACTTTTTTTTAAAGAGTAATGCAATATTGTAATGCATTACTTTTAAAAGTTACTTTCCCCAAATCTGGTCCTCATCATAGCCGCATTATACTGGAACATTATGCCTCGAATCAAAACATGAGTATCATCTGTTGTAGACTGACTGTTTATAGTTACGTTGTACACTAAAGTATAATGTAACAATGCTAAACAAAATTTGCATGTCCTATTTGTGCATGCATAATTTGTGTGAATGATGAAATCAAAGGCAACTGCAAGCCCGGTAATTTGCATTTGTGTGTACAAGTATATGCAATGTCTGCTGAATTTAAAATGGAAAAGCAAGTACCGTTTGACATTACATTTTTAATGTCCCAACAGGTATGACCCTGCCGTACTGAAAGAAAAGCAAAGCTCCCGTTAGCCATTTCACCTTCTTATCACCGTACTCCCACCCTGCCAATGAAAATACAAGCCTGTCAGTTGGTCCTTGTAGGTGGGATTTTTTAGAGTAAGGGGGAAGTGACAGTCCAGAATAATTTGCAACTCATATTTTATAAATCATTATGTCTATATAGACAGACAGAGAGAGAGAGAGATGGGCAAATTCTCCGTATATGAAAGAAGTGTAAGATCTAACATCTTTGTCCATCATATATAAGATTCTCATTAAAAGTATTTCATTATTTAAGTCACTAGTTTGAGAAAATTACATTTCTGCATGGTCAAGTAATATATAAAGCCTTTTGGGGTTGAATTTTCAGGAAAAACAATTGGCTTGTGATATTGTTTTGTATACCAATACTGTGATAAAAAAAAATACTCGTACTATAATGATGAGTGAATTTTGCTATACTGACTGTCTCTTATAAACGCAATATTTTTATTAATCTAGTCACGATGGTGAAGCGCAGGGCTGCCAACTTTTGAGTTTAGCTTGGAGTGAGATTTTTTTTTTGGGGGGGGGGGGGGGGGGGTGTAATTGTGATTGTCAAAACATTTGGTAACTAAATAGAATTTTATGAAGTTTAGTGACAACATGTTACAATGTTTACATTGTACAATGACTGGTATAGGATACAGTTTTTATTATTGCTTGACAAAAATTTCAAGATTTCAATTCCATTCTTGTGATTTGATTCCGATTTTGATTCAATATTGACTAATTTGGATGCATGTTTATTTTAAATTTTATTTAAAAAAATAATCTCACCTAATGCTGTAAACATAGAGGGCCCAATCTGCTGGTATTATTAAAGGTTAAAAATAACATTAAATTAAATATAAAGCAGTTTTTGTTATAATAAAAATTTTTTAATGACATAAGTAAAAATATAATAAATATGTAATATTGTGCTCAGCAAAATCTCCTCTCTAGCTATTTTTTCTATTCAATTAACATGCTATGGTCATTAAATGGCTTTCCTGAGGTAAATGTAACGTTGTGTGACATAATTGTTCTCCAGCTGTTATATTGACCTCTTTCCGTGGTTGAAAAACACTAATTGGTCGATATTATGTATACTTTCGGTAAGTTGTACTGCATCTTTAAATAAAAAAGTAACAGGTGATCGGTTCACGTGCACTTGAACTGAGGCGCTCAGCGATCTGTCACGTCACATTTACAAGCGCCAAACGTATTTTTGTCTGAATTTCGTAATAAAATTGACGGAATCTAAGAGCTGAGAATTAGTTTAATATTAAAAGTACCTCTTTTTTTCTGTGCGTGAGGAAATGGATGTGTGGCGTGAGAGCGTGTGAAAAGTGTCAATTGCGTGAGTCTCGCGCTCAATGCGTGAGTTGGCAGCCCTGGTGAAGCGTTTGCAGTAATCATCAGGGAACATATGTTTACAGACCAGGTCTAGTCTGCTTTCCTGTTAAAGTGAAGCAAAGTGAAGGTTGCAGGTCAGAATTACCTTCTTGTTTAAATTCATCCCCCTTTCTCAGGGCCTCAGGTGTAAACAAGAGTTGGGAAGCACCTGTTTAAGCGCGCACAGCTGTGAGACGGCTGCACATGCAGCGACTGAATCCACAGACGTTCAGTCTGATGAGGAGACTAAACCCACCTCCTCCACTCTGTATGCAAAGCGCTCCATCAATATCGAACCCCTCTACATTGTCCCATTACATCTGAATGTAGATACGGGGTCTTAGGGCGGGAACGGCACTCACTCGCTGGGTGGTTAAAGATAATGGAACTTCAAGCAGAGCGAAAGGGACTGACGCACTTAGTGACAAGAGGTGAGAAAAAAAACAGCACACAGAAGATAAGACTCTGTGCTTGGTAAACTGACCTTGTGTGTGTTTTTGTGTGTCTGAGTAAGTAGGAGAGGCACATGGAGTTCAGCAAGGCCATCTTCAGTACTTTCAATTCTGTGCACTTATGATGTTGTTATTAGGCTGTTATAAAAATAAATAAAAGAGAGACTCTGCGCCTAGATAGGCAGACAAACAACTCGTACTGTAGCAACTGATATTCTTTAGAACACAAATAGCACGTGCTTTGAAATACACCATATTTGCTCATTGCAACACTGTACTTTTTGAGCCAATCACCTGGAGCGCAAGAGTGATTTGCCACGACAATGACATCATGATG
This sequence comes from Abramis brama, assembly GCF_963993115.1. NCBI lineage: Eukaryota > Metazoa > Chordata > Actinopteri > Cypriniformes > Leuciscidae > Abramis > Abramis brama. Next base: position 26,595,792 of record NC_139969.1, on the reverse strand, counting down.
CTGATTGGTTGATAGCACTATAAGAACGAGTACATTTCCTGAGGTGTGGCATCAACTGCAGCACACAGGGTAAAAAAGCATTTAAGAGCTTTAATTTAAAGAATTAGAAATATAAAAGCTCTCCAAAAAGAAGAGAAAATTAAAATAATTTAAAGAATTAAAAATATAATAATAATAATTATTATTATTGCAATACGTTAATTAAAATAAATTAAAAATACACCAGTTAAACATCTACTGTACTAAAAAATAATAAGCTATATATAAGTTGTTGTATGTGTATGTTTTTAGGGGATGCATTGATATTAAAATTCTGTCCAATACAAATACATCTGTAATTATTTTCATGTTATGGTAAATAGGCCTAACTGATAAATGGCTGATATTAAAATACAATCCTCTTTTCCTTAACAAAAATGTAATAAAAACAATAGAAATGAATAAAATAGACCTAAAATCAATCATTCTAAATGCTACAAGTACATTTAGGCAGCACAAACTTATTTGATAAAATTCATAAAGTATGACAAATTGATATTTTACATTTAACAGTGTTTTATTAAACTATTCATGTTATTAAAGATGAGATGGCAAAGGTAATGTAAATGTAAAACAGAGGAAATGAGCACGCACAATTAAATATCAAACATCAAGATTTAGTGAATTGATGACGTTAGTGTTAGACGAAATGTAACTACCGGTATGCAAATAAGCAAATAAGCAAGTGTAGTTCTCCTCTGTGATACTATAATTAAACGTAGGCAAGGAGATGCTCATGTTATTGAGAGTAATTTTACTGTTCTATCTGATTTGCCCACATCCAGCAAAATAATAAATCAGAAACTAACTCAGATAACTACCCTGTTAATTTGATATGACATAAACCGTTGCAATTTTACCTGCAATACATCTAATTTGTGATCATATTTCAAATTCCACAGTCCACCAATCACGTTAGAGCATCCAACAGTAGTACTACAGGCCTGCTAGCGATAAAACTGCAGTCAGAGTGAACACAATATAAGAGAGCCGAACTACACCGCTGTTTTCCATTGCTATTAAAAAATTATAAACAACTCACATTCTTTATTACATTAATCCGGACATCTCACGGGGCACATTCTCTGAGGGGAGAGGCAGAGCGTGCCGCTGAATGTGGCAGACAAATCATTTTTATCTGGGACCCCGGCGGGTATTGACAAACCAGGGATGCATTTAGATAGCCCAATTAAAATGAGGAAATGAACCGACATCAGGCACTTTGAAAACGCTGCAGCCCTCTCGTCCTCCGACTCTTCAAAGGCCAGACTCGCCACGAAGAGCGACGAGGGGGGAGAGAGAGGTGGTGCAGGGGGGCTTCAAAGGGAAGAAATTCTCCTCCACGGGCGAGCAACTGGAGGCAGAAGCAAACCAACGAGCAGAAACCCGAGGCAGATCATGAGGCAAGGCAGAGCTTTTCAGATCGACTGCGCGCCAGGGCTCCGCGCTAACTTGTGTCCAAGTTTAAAATAGGGGCGCTGTTAACAAAGTTCAGTTAACCGTAACGTTAATGTGTCATTACAGCACACATTTGCATAAGCTAGCATTTCAAAACTGAATACAGAATTACTTCAGAATCCAGAAACATAAGATTGACTTGAAATGGGAGATACGAACAAAAGTAATTTTACATCAATACAATGGTATCACAAATAATTTACATTAAACATTTAATATTTTACATGCAGAAATTTCAAATAATCACTAATCTGGTATATATTTTGAGTGATATTAAACAGCAGTATTTAAAAAAAACAGCATTTATTTAAAACAAGACTTTTTTGTAACATTATAAAAAGAACTAAATTTACCGACCCAAACATATAAACGTAGTATTATTGTAGTTAATGATCATTACATAATGTTTGTTAATGTTAGTAATGAACGAATAATTTGTTTTATTGTTATATTCATTTTGTATTGGGTCGTACACAAAGGATGTTGTTTGTTCAAAAATAGACAACAGAATGGAGCAAAACAGGATGTGCTAAAAAGTTAACTTGACACTCCATCTTAAAAATACAGCATTAATGACGTGAGAAGTTGAAAATAAACTGGGATACTGCATGCGACAGAACAAACTGTGCACAAAGATCAACCTAACAATTTATAAAAAGTGCTGACAGTATGAAAGAAACCGTATCAAACTGCTCTGATGGATGGAAAGAAATGAAAAGCAAATAAGGTACTTCGGAATTTCGGACAAGTGTCAGGTCACTTAACCCCATGTGGCCAAATACTGTTTCACATTCACACACATTACACTTTAGAGTCCTGCGCAGTAGTGGCAGTGATGGCAGAGGACTGAGATCTCTTTTAGGAAGATACTCCTCTCTGGACTCACACTATTTGTTGTAATTTGCAGCTTTGGTGCTTCAACAAAGCCTGTAATTGGACACATTTATGTAGCGGCATGCATTGGCGAGCGGATGCATTAGATCTTGTTTGAAAATAATCATGTATATTTGTGAAATTCATGTAATCAGCAGTTAAATATTCTGGACATATTACTCTGAAGTGGACTGAGAATATCTGTTTTTTTATGGACTGTGCGACCCATTGCTCTGTGGAAAAGCATCTCCATTTTCTGTTCTTCATGCACCAGATTAAGTTATCCCAAAAAATGAATATTCTGTCCTTAGCATTTGGGTGAAATATCCCTTTAAATGAGGCCATCCTTAAAAATATTCTTGTTTGCCGTAACCCGAATGACCCTGTCAATTTAGCACCGACCCAATTATTTATTTATTTTCCCTTTTAGTCCGACCGACTTGCCGGTTGTAAACTTGCGTTAAGATTTTTTTTTAACTCTTCAAACAACTAATACAAATGCAATAAAATAATAGTTCTAAAGTATTGTGAATATAAATTGCCTAGACCTAGATACAAACATAAGCTACGTTCTTTCTTTTAAATAAAAATGCCCGCGTCATCTATGATTATGTTTACACCATTGGTTTACGCATCACATACGGCCTGTAGGCTAAGTTCGCTTCGTTTCATTCACTGTCAATGGTTCGCGCTTGGTAATGATGGCTGCGGCTTTACTCTAAAGATTATTTCATTTTTATATGTTGTTGAATATGGTTTATTAAAAAATAAACATGTGAGAGCGTGTTATAGGCTATATGTCATGTTATTGTCAGATATGACGACGCTACTGCAACACGCATCGCCGCAGATGAAGCTGAGCATCAACGTGCTATCGCAAATCAAAGTGAAAATAAGTCGCAGACGCTTAACACACAATCATCTTCATTAAATGTAAAGAAACAAAATGATCTTACCAGGGCTGTTTCCGCTTTCTCTTATTGCGGGCTTTGATTCAAAAATTTTAGCTGATGATCAATAAAATAATGCGTCTCATAACTGTTGCTTTCGGTGACGTGCACTCCTAAATCTGCATATAGCGGGAATTGAAGATCGGATTTATATCCGCAAAAAACACACACATTTAGCCTATGTAACCAGGTGTAAATGGAATCGTTTTGATAAATCAGATTGCAATCCGATCTGAGAAAACGCATGAAGTGGCCTGGTGTAAACAGCCCCTAGACATCGGTGAAAAATGTTCTCTCTCTCTCTCTCTCCCCCCCCACCCCGATTTTTTTTTTGTATAAAAAAAATATACTTTTTTTTTATATTATTTTTTATATATATAAAAAATGATATACCTACCTACCGACCCTTTTTTTCTTTTTTTTTGCTGTTACTGCAAACCAAAATATTTTTAAGGATGGCCTGAATGAATAGCGAATTAGACACTAAGTGCTCTTCTACGAGAATCTCAGTCCAGAGGGTCAGCAGGTCTCAGAAGTATCGGGATGGCTCTCATGAACAGGCCTGAAGAGGGGACACTGTTTTTACTGAGAGTCACTCCATTTCCTTCTCTGCTCTGATTCTCCTCCACAATACAACACAGCAAACCTTATAGACTAGAGCAATAGGCACTCCAGGACATTCACTCTAAAGAGACACTTTACATGAACAAGAACATTGCAGGTGTATATGCCAAAACATTTACATATACAAGACACCACCACTTGAAAGTTTGGTGTTGGTATGATTGTTTTGGTTTTTGAAAGAAGTCTCTAATGCTCATCAAGGCTCCATTTATTTGAACAAGAAAAGCAAACAAACAGTAAAAGCAGAAATGCTGTGAATTTATTACAATTTATAATAACAATATTTTTTAATTTAATATATTCCTGTGATGGTAAAGCAAAAAAAAAAAAAAAAAAAAAAAAAAAAAAAAAAAAAAACATTTATTTGAAACAAATCTTTTCTAACATTATAAATATATTACTGTCATTTCTGATCAATTTAATACAATACATCCTTACTAAATAAAAGCATTAATTACTTTTAAAAAACAACAACAATTCTTATTGACCCCAAACTTCTGAATGACAGAAATTTATGTGAAATTATATATTTTCAAAGTTAATAAGAAAAGAAATTAAATTTTAATGCAAGATAGCTAATGCAGAAACCTGTTTCTTTAGAACAACGTGAATCAATCAATCATTCAAAAGACCAGGAATGTGTATTAAAAAGTAAATACTCATTTTGATTTGTTTCTTGACCTTAATAGCACATTTCATCGATTAAAAAAGATGGAGGAACGTGAAGCAGATCACCTCATTAGCACGGCTCTGTGCTTGTTCTGTCAGTGTGAAGAAAATCAAAGATCAAGGCTTCAAATGTAGCCCTTTAAAGAGCTGCTCTGCTAAGTGCCATAAAAAAAGGTAGAAGAACACTGTTACAGACTGTTTCAAAACCCAAAACACAAGACCTCACCATCAAGAAGGTAATATTACACTGTGTTCCACAGTCAGAAGCGTCGTCGTCTTGTAATCACACGATAATGGATACGCTCACCCCTCAGGGAGACAACGCTCACAGTCAGTGGCCAGAACCAAACGAGATAAGCATCAGAAGTTATCTAATGATTGTTATTTTACTGGCGACCAAGGGGAAGAAAAAAAAAAACATGATCAATCAATCAATCAATCCTTGCTCTTAATTGATAAGTGTGTCTGATGGACATTTTGTTTCTCAAATCTCTACGTCTCTATGTCCTGTGCACTGGACTGTCGCGGTGAATAGTGTTATCACAAATTGCTGTATGATGAATAAGAGCACAAGTTACCACAAAAAAAAAAGTAAGAAAGAAAAAAAATCCACCCAAGTTATGGACTGAATTTATGGGGAAAATCATAACATCATACACAATATGCACAAAAAAATCAGTGTTTCCATTCCATGTGTTCAAGAACAAAAACCCTGTCATTTCAAAAGTATACTTCAATTAATACCTAAAATCATGTTTTACCAAGTTTTACTTTTATCCATCAAAGATGCATTAAATTGATCAAAGGTGACAATATAATTTTATTTTAGATTCAAATTAATCCTGAAAAACGTATATCACAGTTTCCACAAAATTATAAAGCAGCACGGTTGTTTTCGACATTGAGCGCTGAATCAGCATATTATAATAATTTCCATTTAAAATCATCTTTGCCATCAGTGTTTTTGAACAAATAACTGCAGCCTCATTTCAGTTTTTACTGAAATAGAATCGGTGTAAAATGCTTTAGTAGAAAAAATGCAATTATCAATCATTGTTGTCGAGCGGTGCTTTTTGGTATTTGCTTTGGTGGCGGATATAGAGAAAAACAACTCATAGCCTACTGTTGGTGTGCAAAGGAAATCTACAGTCATCTTCCCATCTATGTCACTCTTGCACGTACACGCTCAGACACACACAAATGAGAGAGCTGCCAAATGAGTGAGTAATCCATCATGGCTGCCATTTACCAGCCCTTCTTTTTAACAAAGCCTTGACGGATGGGAGGAGATAAGGGTCTGTGTGTGTTAGTGGAAATGTGAGCACAGTTCTTTCCAGGCAGACACACACACCTGCACAAGTAGCAGTGGAAGCTGTGAAAGTCACGTTCACTCATCAGTCTTCTGATGCCCGGTGAACGGTGGGGGGGTGTGAACTCATGCATAACCTATTCATACCCCTCCTCCCAAGGTCTCCTCCTCAAAGCACTGCAAACACACACAGAGTATGTGTGTGTGTACGTGAGAGAGAGAGAGAGAGCTGACCACACCACAATTGAGCACTGAAGAACCAGTGAAAACCTGTGTGAGCAACAAATGTCCCTTAAGGCAAGACAGTTCACTCAGCGGCCATCATGGTAACACTCCCCGTAAGGTTTTGAGCAAGAATGGATTCAATTTGTCAAGTGACATTAACCAAATTTCTATTTTCAAATAAATTATGTGTGTGTGTGTGTGGGGGGGGGGGGTGTTGTTCCACTGGTTGCACTGGTGCTACCAACTTTCTCAGTTGGTCACAGCAGCATATGATTTGGTCGCACCTTTTTTTGCTACATGTCATGGGATTAATCAATGCATGCTGATGAATAGTGGTCTTAATCTGCATAGTTTTGCACTGATGTAAAAAGACTGACAGTGACACAATAAGACCTCATGTTAGCAAAATGTTTTAATCTTTTAACTCTGCAAAAAAAAAAAAAAAAAAAAAAACTATTAAAACATCATCTATGTTTTTTAATGTTTGATTATAATTTTACTGTCTTCACATAGGGATGGGAATTGATACGATTTTATCAATAATAATGCCACTGACGATTCTGATTATCGATCCGATTCTTTAACGATTCTCTTATCGATTCTTGATAGCACTGTGTGGAAAAATGTAGACATATGCTTTTCAAAAAAAACAAGTGGTTTTATTTATTTTAAAGTTTAAGCTTGAGTAAGCAAACTGTACTTTTTATGTAATTGATGTAATAAATAGAACCTTATTGTAAAGTGTTACTGATTAGTTATACACCGATTCAGATGTCTCCTGAGTTCACTGTTGGAAAGATCAGTTGTTTTAACCATTCATTAAAATTAATCGGTTCAAATGAGTCATTAGGTCGCGAATTGGACGTGTCGTGCGAGTTGTGTGATTATCCCAGCATTTAGGACATGGACATCCCACAAGGTTTGTGTCAACACAGAAAACATTTCATCACTGGATAGTTTTTTTTGTTTGATTAAAGTGTTGTTTTATGTCAGCTTAATGTCCGGAATTGTTTTCAGAGAAGATAAGACAACTTATTTAGCACAATTCACACCAGCGGTAATTCAGGAAAAAAAAATCTCTGAATGCTCCACATGAAACTTTGGTCTTCCGACCTTTTACCACCGTGTCGATTTATTTTGATTAATATGTGCGAGGGAGAGAGAGCAAGACAGCGCTTAGTTTGGAGACGGTGAAATCTTGTTTACACAGAGAGTGCGCGCGCGTGACCGGCTCTCTCTCTCTCTGCTCGTTCTTTCAGTTAAACATGCGCCCTGTCACACGCGCAGCACTTCATCTACATTACTCACCGATCAAATAAGACTTTGGCAGGACAAAAATTCACTTTGGCGGGCGCTAAAACAAGTTCAATGCAGGAAAATTCATGCGTGAGTTTACATGAGACTCGCATGGTAGCCAGGCGTATCATCCAATGGCAAGCTCAGTTGACGCTGTGTGCTTCAAGATTCTGAAGCAAGTGCTAAGATTCCGACTGGCCAAGAGAAAAAGTGCTAAGATTCCGATTGGCCCAAAGAAATGTCAATTATAAGAATTATCCAATAATGTTTCGCAATTCTACCCTGCATGGCATGTTACTGTGAGTTTTAAATAACCAACCAGAAAATACTATTATAAAGTGCGTTTCTTTAGCTCAAAACACTCAACGTGTCAAAGAATGTCTAGCTAATGAACATGCGCATTCTAGACTAAGGGTGCGTTTACAAAACAAGAATGAACTAAAAATGGATTTACGGTTTTACCATTGCATTTTTCACGTACAGGCAACAACGTTGTCAAAAACGACCCCCGTCTAACGTCTAAAATCGCTGTATTATTCATGCCAGGCAAGTAGTTGGCGATGTCACTTTGTAAAGAAACACTACACACCTATACACTGAACACGTGTTTTTGTAGTTTACAGAGACGATAACAGTATAGTTTTTAAATATTTGCACTTTGAAATTAGCTTTCATTGCCTCTGAAACCAAATTCACCCAATATATAATTCAGCCACTTGATTCAAAAATGATTCACATATTTGCCCGGCATCTTGGTAATGCCTCATCTATAACTGATGAAGTGGGACAAGGATGGAAAAGAAAACAGGACTAAAAGCAGCAGAAAAACAGACTAGCACATAAAGCGTGTTGTTTGAAATGGAGAAAAGAGACCAGGTGTGGCTGTAGGACATTATTTGCTCAGTCATGCCACCAGCTGTGTATTACAGCAGCGCCATCACTTCTGTACAATAGCTCTGCTATTAGAAATTCATGAAGGACTCCCTCACACTGATAGCCTCTGGTGACAGAGGTAACATACAGAACAGCACAAAAAAGTTCTTAATACTGACACTTCAGTTTCAAAATGTCTTTAGAACAGATACAGTGTTATAAACTTTATGTCACATATTAAACATTGCACTGTTTGTTACTGCACTAAAAATGACAACATGCAAATTATATGAATTAATTTTGCGAACTGCTTGTAAATATACTTTGTTAGTACTATTCTTCCAGTAATTATTTAGATGTAATTTGGTTATTATGGACACTGAAATGTGTATTATTATACTCGCAAACACACTCGCGAACAGACACATACATGCAAAATTGTGTAAAAATGCCTGTCTCTGTGAGTATCCTTGTAACACAGTCACTTATGGTTTACGTGAAACAATTGAGAAAGAAAACGGTTTTGTATTGTTATATTTGATCTGTGCATTGGGTCTTAAAGTGACAGCAGCCTAATATTCCTGCTGCTATCTGTGTCATTAATATTAATCAAACAACAAAATACAGATAGAAAATTGTAGCTTTAACAAAGATGAATTCTATTTAATTTATACAGTGAAGACCATGCCGTGTTATTTTACATTTGATTATAACATTTCTGTACCTGAATACTGTTAGACTTAACTGAAAAACATAGGCTAAAGCACTGTTAATTTTATTTCTATCTTTGTTCTATTGTATATCATCTTTTCTTGTAATTTGTTTATTTTCTATGCAGATTCCTTCCCCTACAAAACCATCCCAATCATTCTAGAATGATTAATTCTTTCCAAATAGAGGAAAGAATAATAATTCTGTCAACATCATGCAGCCGTAGGTTGTGCTACATTCCTTTCTGTACTCCAGATGTATTCAACGAAACTGCTAATAACCTGAACTGAAAGAGAAAATATGTGATTTCTGCAGCACATTTCCAAACAGCTTTCTCAAACACTCCCAATGTTTTGATAGTGCCACTATAAAACTGGGATAGGAGTAAGCGGTTCATAATAAAACTTTTTTTTTTTAAATCCAGACTGCAGCTACAATGTCACACTGAATGTTGATGTTTTGGGGCAAACCTCTCTCTCTCTCTCTCTCTCTCTCTCTCTCTCATAATACAACTTTTTAGGCGATTAATAATAAAGTGTAATATGTATATGTAATTTATATAATAAATTGTTTATAAGTAATAGTTTTTATTATAGCTGTCTCGTGATTTTTTTTTTATTGTGTCAAAACACAAAAAAATAAAACTTTTTAAATCAGTTCTACACTAAAAAAAAAAAGAAAAGAAAAAAGTTTAACCAGAGAAAAATTGCAGACAAGCCTAAAAATGTCCTAACATCAAGCCATGGACTCACCCTAACAGCAATGTACTTTTTTCCTTCATCAGAGGTCCACAAAGAGCTGGACAACATGAGACAAGTGTCCATTCTCTTCTAACAGTGAGGGATTAGCAAAGCCAAATGCAGCAACATTCTTGTGTCCACTCTCCCCCTCCCAAAGTCATGCAGAAGCATTTAGTAGCTAGCCTGTCCTGACGGGGTACAGCAGATGGATGAAATAGCACACAAGACTGGGATGCCCCTGAGCCCCCCTTTGCTCCAACGGACAATATATATATATATATATATATATATATATATATATATATATATATATATATATATATATTTATTTATTTATTTTTATTTATTTTTATAATAAGGCTTTCTAAGTTAAGTATCTGAACTTATACTTATCACACATTACACTTATGTCAGAAGAAAAGCCCCACTGTACCTTTCCTCCATTGCTGCTGTTGATCCATGTGGCCCTGCAATAGCTGATCCCATCAGACAGGCTGGGTGAAATGGGAGATGAACATGTAATGCAATTTACTCTGTCTCTCGCTACGCGCCTCGTCCGCCGCGCCACTCAGGGCCTTCCCACTACAAAAACGCTCAGGTCAATTCATGTCTTAGTAATGAGTTTTGCCATGCTGGTTATATCAGCTATAATATTAGAACGATGGTCCAGCGAACAAATCCAGCATCTCTTAAGTCCACAGTCAAGATCTTCTCACTGAACTAATATCACAGATGACCAACTGGGTCGCTAGACAATGACAAAGAGCCCATGAAATCTTTTTTTTTTTGGACTTTTAGTCCATGTCTATTGGATTTGAGGACAACTCTATGCTAATGCAAGGGTTTTTGAACCTTTTAAAAGCCAAACGACTTCGCAAGTCACTTTATTCAATCGTGATTTTTATTATTTTTTTTAAATAGAGATCACGATTCTGAATAGACAACTACAGACAAATATATAAAATAAACCCAACACAACACAGAAAAATTAACCCACTGAAATACAAATGAAACATTTCAATATTGTACAGCAAGGTATGATACCATGGTATAATTTGAAGTCCTATGTAAATACCATGAAGTATGAATGTGTATCATTGCCATTTCCATCTGATACTCTGACTCTATGATATGATACTCATACTCTGTTTTAACACTGGTGAGAGAATGCTGCAGCAGAATTAGGCCATCTAAAGTCTCTTATCAAAGTTGTAAATGTTAATGTTGCATATTTTATGTTGTAAATGGCAAATGTAACTTGGCACTTTTGTGTGGTAAGAGGTCATAGCCAACACTGATATTTAATTGGCAAAAGCTTGGAATTTATGTAACGCACCTGCGGTCTCTTGGCCAACAGCCACAGCAGGATACCCAACAGCTCAGCTTCTCACAAAACTGGGATTTAAAAAAAGGAGAGCTGGCGAGCTGGATACCACACATTTCCCATCTGGTCCTGAACTGGACAATAGAGACATTCATGTGGTAAAGGGATAAGTCTGGGAACTGGACCAGCATAGACTGTAACACACCGCCTCATGATTGCGAGGACTGCTGACTCCGGTGACGCCTCCTCCCTGGATTCTGAGGACCCGTCCCGAGGTGCTTTCACCTTGGGGCTGTAAGGGTCTAAGCAATTTACTTCCTCAACTGAAAGCTTCAGGGCAGCTCAGCAGGAACCTCAGACAGGAAAGTCATTACCATTTTCTGAATTATCATCTTACTGAAGAGTGTGAGAATTTGATTGTTGGACTGAATGTGGCTGGCTACTAAAATGAAAATGATGGTGTATGATGATGAGCATAGATTTGTGGCCTATACAGGGCTGGACATTAACTTTTTTGCTCACCAGTCATGGTGGCTACTGGCTAGTGTTTTTCCAAAGTTACTAGCCACTCAGCATTTTCACTGGCCACAATTTTGACAATCGATACCTTGGGGGAAAACGGCCATATAGGTGTTTTTAATATTATCTCTAGGGATGCACGAAATATCGGTCACCATATCGGTCAGTGATCGGCCAATTTGATACAGTCACATGCCTACCATATACAGTTTAAAGTAGGACTATAAATAACTAGCTACATAATTATTAAAAACATTTTTGTATTCTACTTATAATGTCACCCTTATTAAGCTAAAAACACATTATTTGAAAAGGTTGCATTGCGGCCCTAAAAGTTTTTAATGTGCTCCTAAATTTTTTTTTACCTAACGTGCATGTGATCATTGGGAAAAAAGTAAGCATCAAGCCCTGCAAACTAATGAAGACAGATAATGTCAAATGATGCTGGAGTTCCCAGTGCTGTCAAAATAAAAGTCCTGCATGCAGTCAAAATAAAAGTCCAGATTCCACACATTGACCAAACCGGCCGATAATTACAAATCGGCCATGGCAATATATTGGTTGAGTAATTAAAAGTTATTTCTTTAATTAAAATTTTATTTAAGCCATTAATTGTCTGTTTATTTGTTTTTGTTTGACTACATCCACATTTTGTTTCCGACAAGTAACGAAAGAGCAACTCTGGGATTCTGAGCCTCCTAGGTGCACTTGAAGGAAGTGACAGTTCTGGGAACAAAGTGGAACTAGATGTCACATGAGGCAGTTTTTCCAAACTGTTTGAGTCTAATCTGCCAAAACTCACTTTGAGATTTTACCTCACCGACCTCAGATGTCTGTCATCATAGCCTAGGGAGCAGCGTAAAGTACAGTCACACAGGGCAAGAGAGGGTAAGACAGACAGCTCAGCTCACACCCCAACTCTGGGAGATGTTGGTACGCTATAGACTGTCCCCATTTCCTGCAGTACTGCTGAACTTTGGCCTTGTGCAAATCGCGACTAATGCAAAGTCAACAATCTCCCTTCACAGATGGCATGGGCCATGGTGGGAAAAAGAACAACATAGGTCTCTGGGGCCAAGCTAACATACTTTGTTTAGCAAACTCTGGACCATGGCAAAACAATTAGGCTCGGCATGATGATGAAGGATAAAAAAAAAAATCTGATTTTGGGAACAAAAACACAAACTTTCTTTTGCTTCCTTCACTCCTAGCATCCATTTGAAGTAGTGCAAAACCACCCTGACAAGCTGCCATTGAAAAAGTAACGTTTTCCCATTCTTTCTGCAAGTATACCTGAAAATTGAGGCCCGAGTTTGAGTGACAGCACAACATCGAGCCACAAAATTATGCACAGGCTGTAACAGCCATACCTCAAGCATCTGACTGCAACAACAAGAGCTGTTAGTTATAGTGTCTGACCTCATATACACATTTAGACAGGCCTATATCTGGGAAAATTGGATAGTACAGAACACACAATTTAAGTGCCTGTTTTTTTTTTTTTTTTTTTTTTTTTTTTTTTATAGCTAGTCAGGCAACTGCATAAGAGGGAATTCAGTGATGGTAAACCAAATGAATCAAACATTCCTGCCCTTTTATCAGCCAATATACAGTTTGCAGTAGTCTGATGTTAAAGTGTCCACAATAAAGAAAAGAAAAAAAAAAAAAACATTAAAAGATCATAGAAATGTTCTAGGGATGAGTCAAGATTTTCGAATATTCGCTTAGTTGATTTTATTACAGATTATCAAATAGGTTGTTGCTCGCTCAACCCAGAATGCCCTTAGTGACATGCTGGTTCGAAAATATGTGACCCTGGATCACAAAACCAGTCACAAGTCGCACGGGTATACAACAATACATTGTATGGGTCAAAATTATTGATTTTTCTTTTATGCCAAAAATCATTAGGATATTAAGTAAAGATCATGTTCCATGGAGATATTTTGTAAATTTCCTACCGTAAATATATAAAACATTTATTTTTGTGAGTGAATGCAGCACAATCACGAACATAAATGGACAACTTTAAAGGCGATTTTCTCAATGTTTTGATTTTTTTGCACCCTCAGATTCCAGATTTTCAAATAGTTGCATATCAACCAAATATTGTCCTATCCTAACAAACCATACACCAATGGAAAGCTTATTTATTCAGCTTTCAGATGTATAAATCTCAATTTTAAAAACTGACCCATGTGACTGGTTTTGTGGTCCAGGGTCACATATTTGAAATAAGTAGGGCTGCGCACGACTTAAGTTTTTTCTAGTCGATTAGTATTTGTTCATTTAAGCCATTAGTTTAATCGCATATTTATATTAATTTATTTAAATATATATGGGAGAGAATACTAAACCATAATGAGCGTTTGCGTAATATATAGCCTATTCCGCAGTCAAGTGCATGCATAAAGCTTGCCACAAAGAACCGATAATCAAAGAACCATAATGATTATGAATGTGTCAAATAGTGCCTATAGCAAGGAGACATTTTAATTGTTTATTAATAAACTAGTGCTTTCTGTGTCAGTGTCGGTTGACGAGGCTGACTCGCTATCTTTGCAGTGAACGCGCCTATAGAGAGAAATGCACATTTCATACGGATTACATAAGAAGAGAGTTGTTGGTTTCTTTTCGTTATGAATTGTTTCGTTTAAAAGTAGTCATTTCAAGCTTTCTATAGATATATTTATCATGTCTGTGAGGCAAGTAGCCTATACACTGAGTTTTAATTTACGAGACGAGCTCCAGTTCACGTGTAATGCAAGTGATCGCACCGGTTGCCTCCATGTCCTGATTATATTGTCTGCTTTATTTGCTTCTTATTTATTAAATCCAGGCAATTGGTTGATGAAACATTGATTAAAAATAAGAAACAATGTATACAAAATGAAATTCACTTTAAAAGAAAGGCTTTCTACAAAACTTAATGAAGTAGTCAAAATCATGTCTGACCCACTCCATATGTCTCCCGATATATTGTGCATCTTTCCTATCTTACTCATGATGTTCCCTTTTCGTATAATCAACATAGATGAAATAAAAAAATAACATTATATTATTTAAACACAAATATGAAACTTATGTTTAAGTTTTAAGTTATGTTTAAGCGTCACACCACTTCGCACGCATGCTCTGGTGTGTAGCCTATAGCCTACATGCATGCTTTTGTGCGTGCGTGCATGCATGTGGGGGAGGGGTGGGATTTTCTAATAATATTCGAATAATTCTCAGCGATCATCGAATAGGCTATTATTTTTGCTTGAAATGCCCATCCATACTTTATACTCATGTTGGTTTCATATGGTTTTGAAACATGTATGCCTATATTTATCTAGGGCTAAAATTTTCCAAGAATGACTAAAATGTCAAAAAAATATATATATACACCACAATTCAATATTTTGGGTCTGTAAGATTTTAAAAGAAGTCTCTTATGTTTAGCAAGTAATAATATAAATGCACAGTGTCACTTTTGATCAATTTAATGTGGCCTTGCTGAATAAAAGTATTAATTTAACAAAACAAAAATTATCCCCCAATGTTATTGGGGAGTCATTAAGGTAGTGCCGTGCCAATGAACCAAATATCTAATGAAGAAGAAAAAAAGGAGAGAAAATATATATTTTCTGAAATTACTGAGATATTAGTAAGGAATGTAACCTAACCTCCGACTAGCCAAATCCAGACAAGTTTCCACAGCCATCTGCAGCCATACAGCACAGTTCTGAGGGTCCAAAGTGTTCAGAAAAGGGACCACCTGTGCACAGGACGAGTGATGACCTGGCTGCCATCGTCATTTGTTACGCTTAGACTCCAATTACATCATCAGCTTAGATAGCTGGGAAATCCATCTAAAGTCTAAACAGGAAGTCCCCGGCTGGAGAGAGTTCCAGCGTTCCAGTTCTGAAAAAGGGCTGATGTGAGTTAGCAGGGACCTTGGGTCTCACTGTATGAGTTACTTTTTCAAGTGATGGAGATTGAGGCTTTCTCCTTGAGGTTTATCTATTTGCATTTAGCACTGTACATTAATTATACGGCCTGACGCAAACAGGATACATTCAAGGATGGGGACTTATATCACCTTGACAAAGTGCTTACCATGAAAAATACAAATGAGAACTGACAATCCCTGTGATAGTATATATATCCTCATGAATAAACTCCATCACGGCTTCAACAAAGAGAATATTCCAAACAAAAGCATAATTCATCAGCAGACTAGTATTAATACAAAAGTTTGTGCTAAGCTAAATACCGCAGGTATCACAATCATCCTAACAGGAGACAGGTTCTAATGAATCTAAAATGAGCATTTCAGAGCTTTTTCAGAGTGTTACAATTGCTGTCTGCTCAAAGTAAAATACAAAGTACACTCTTGAGCATTCTTGGGTATTTCCCTAGGGAAATAACTTATGTGCAATGACTACAACATAGCCTGAGCTTAGCATAAGATACTAGACGTTACAATGTGCTTAGTTTCAGGAGAGAGATCTAAATGTCTTAGTCAAAAAAGACATTTGTAAAACAGGAAGCCACCAGTTCCTTATGCCACATTCCCATGATTCGACACATAACTACTATATAGCTACTCTAGCTTTGATTGACGCACATGATTCATGCATAATCTAGGAATGGGAAGCAGCAGATAACTGGTGATATGATAGAGCATATCAATAGCTGGGTCATTATACAATAACACTGTGATTCTGTTTAGTGTCTAATGATTAAAAACATTGAACTTTGGTACTTTAAAATATTGATTCTTTATGTCAGAGTAGTGTTGCGATATTGTGAGGTAAAATGTTGCAAGAATGTAAAAATTCAACAGTTCCCCACCCCAGTAGCTTCCATTTCTTTATACTTTACAAAGATGAGAAAATATTGAACATTACAACTAGCATTTGGGTTTTTACAATGGTTGATGCCAATATCTAAAATACAGGATGACCAAAAAATGAGAGATGTTTACTAAAAAATTCATAAGAAAAAAAAGGTTGAAAAAGCTGTCAGTAGATTTGGGAAATAATGGAAGATCTAGCCCAACAGACACAATCAACAGCCACTGTAAATTGTCAAACAATTGGCCATGCCAATGAACTGGTTTATATTTCCTAAAAAAGACATTGAGCTTCATTCATATTTTCTCTGCTCGCACCCTTGCGTCCATCTTCAGCATGTCCCGTCTCTGGCCTGTTTATACAAACTCCGTAATATTTCCACACAAATTACATTTTAGGTAATGACTGCAATGCAGTCTACACAAGTCCGGAATAGAGATCAGCCAAAATAAAACGAAAAACCGTCCGGTTGACCGGTGCATCTCTAATCTCACAAAAATATTTCGAACACCCTATGTTTCACTTTGCTTGAAATTGCCTTGATGATACTTAAATTAACAAATTTCCAGTGTCCATTTTTGAAAAGGATAGGATGATTTCACAATTCTCAATTCCAATTTTGATACCACAGCAAAAACTACTAGCTTAACAAATATAAATTTCAAATACCACTAAAGACAAGTAAACAGTCAGTAATAAAATAAGAACACAATCAAATTATGAGCAATAGCACAAATAAAAACAATAGAACAATTCAAATGAAATAAACTGTGCTTTTCAGGTTTTTCCGGAAGGTCTAACAGCAGTTTTCAGGTACAGAAACTGAAAAAAGTAATCAAATGTAAAACAACAATCCATAGGCTAACTATTATTTAAATATAGCCTAGATAGCCTATCTATATCATTATTAAATTTACAAAAGTCAAGTCAAGAGCAGTGAGTGATTTTTTTATTTGTCTTTTGTTGTTTGATTAACATTAAAAACACAGACAGCAGTAGAAATATTAGGCTGTCGTAGTGCTGGGCGGTTTGACCAAAAATTTATATCAAGGTTTTTTTCAAAATTATGCCGGTTTTCCGGTTTATTACGTTTTTTTTTTTTTTTCATGCATAATCAGGTGTTCAATGCATTTACTACTGGTTGAGAGAGGAGTTACTGCAGTAAATTGACTTAGGATGGTCTATTTTACTGTCATTAGTGAATATTGTAGAATAATTCGGGAATTCGGGGTGATGTAAAAAAAAAAATTGCATCACAAGAGTATTGTGATTGTCAAACCATTTTAGTAACTAAACTGAATTTTATTAGGTTTAGTGACAACATGTTACAATGTTTACATGGTACAATTTTGGTAAGCTATACTTTTTTATTATTTCAATTAAATTAATTTCTTGAATTCTTGATTTAATATTGACTCATTTGGATAAATACAGTATTAGGTAGGCTACACAAGATAGGCATTCATTTTTCTCAAGAAAAAAAACAACTCACCTAATGCTGTAAACATACAGAGAGCCCTATCAGCTGGCAGTATTATTTAAGGTTAAAAATAACTCAAATATAATAAATATAATCCGTTTTTTTTATTATAATAACAACTTTATTTAATGATATAAGTAAAAATATAATAAATATGTAATATAGTACACATATTTAGTGAAATACTCTCTATAGCTCTTTTTTTCTAGCCAACTAACATGCTATAGCCTATATTATGGTCATTAAATGGCTTTCCTGAGGTAAATGTTATGTGACATGATTGTTCTCCAGCTGTTTTATTGACCCCTTTGTTTGATTGATTGGTCGATATTATGTATGAGGAATATACATTTCAGCAAGTTGTACTGTATCTTTCAACATTGTTCATTCGTGTTTATTTACTATTTGATAGAGATGATCGGTTCACATGCCGCTAGGGATCTGTCGCGTCACATTTACAAGCGCCAAAACGGTATTTATTGTTTGAATTTCGTAATAAAAGTGACAGAATCTGAGAGCTGAGATTTTTTTATATCATAAGTAACCTGCTCTGTCTAGTCTTCGCGATTTCTGTGCGTGAGAAAATGGATGTGTGGCGTGAGAGCGTGAAAGAGAACTCAATTAAGTACTTGCGCGCTGTCTGAGAAGCAGACTTTCTGGACACGCGCTTCGAATGTGTGCGCACAAAACATCTCACACAGTGAGTACCGAACTCAGTTCTCTTTCGCAGCTTCTTGAGCTTGAATATTTAAATGAGCAAGATTTGAAACTCAAGCAAATTATACAATTTTGTGACGGTGTAGCACTGGCCCGATTGACAGAGAGTGAGTTGAGCTCTGTCAACGGTCTCAAGCATCGTTCACACTGGCCTTATTGTGTGCAGGAAAATTAGAAAAAATCTCAATGCATTCAAGTTCTTCTTCTGACGTTCTTGCAAATGAATGCCTTGAACTCAAAATACTCTTAATATTCCCATAGTTACTCAGATCACACAACAAGGCCAAGCCCTTCTCATTCCATATGCTAAAACAGTTACCATCTTTTAATTAAATCATGTAACCACTTTGCTTGCTCTAAACTGGAGCTTAAAGAAACAACGATCTCTCCAGCTGTGAGATGGCGATGCCGGTTAATGCTGAGACAAACACATTTGATGGATTATATTATGGGATGAAAAGAGATACACACAACACTTCCTCTCGTTTATAAAGAGAGATCAAAGCAGAACCGGGGGAAGCGAGAGCATGAAGAACAATGTCAATTCAGCAGAGCTCAAACAGGCTGAGACCCCGACTAGAAGAACGCGCCCTAAGGACGTTCCTTTTATCTGCCAGTCAAACAGCATGGTCAAACGCGGTCACAAGAGTATTCTTGATGAAACAACAAAGCACCAATAGTCTGACAAAGAACCGCAAGGGATCTGAGTCACCTTTAGGAAAATGAGGGGAACTGAAGGTGTGAACTGAGTATGTAGCCTAATGTCTGGAAAGCCAAAAAATAGGTTAGAAGAAAAAGCTTTCAGGGTAAGAAAATAGCCTCAGACGGAACTCCAGATTAACATGTTAAAGGAGTGGCAATTGTACCAAGAAGTTCACCTAATTTGCTATCACTATCACTCATTAACTTAATTTTATTAAATATCATTGTACTAACAATATAACAATATTTAGTATTAATATGTTCAATGTTTACACTATTATTCAAAATGTTGTGGTCAGTAATATTTTGAAAACCTATTTTTTAATAATAGTCTCTTATATGCTCACCAAGGCTGCATTTATTTGATTCAAATACAGAAAACAGTAAATATTGTGAAATAGTTTAGCAATTTAAAATAATTTCTTAATTTTAATATATTTTAAAATGTAATTTATTCCTATAATGCAAAGCTGAATTTTCAGCATCTTTACTCCAGTCTTCAGTGTCACGTGATCCTTCAAAAATCATTATAATATGCTGATTTGATGCCCAATAAACATTTATTATTAGTATTATTATTATTATTATCATCATCATCAATGATGAAAACATTGTGCTGCTTAGCCTAATATTTTTGAGGAAACTGTGATATTCTTTTTCAGCATTCTTTGATGAACAGTAGCATTATAGCATTTGTAGCATTATAAATGTCTTCACTGTCACTTTTGATCAATTTAATGCATACTTGCAATACTTCCCCACAGAATTTAAAAGGTTGTGCAATAACAGCATGTTCAGAATTGGTTTGTGAAGCATTTTACAACCTGCTGTGTCATCCTCAGTAGCACCATGCGATCCACTGGGCCATGCAGATATTGGTCCGCACTGTGAGTGCTTCTTTAAATTAGGTAGCACCGTTACGCCCCACTTAGTTTGACTTGTTTGGCTTTTTATGTGCTTTACCATGCGCAAAATAAACTAATGGGACAATTACGGTACCAGTACCAGTGGTGAAACCAAATTTATTCAAAAAATCTACAACAAAACCTTAACTGGCAGGGAAAAGGCCATGAAATGTGACCATTTAGTTGAGGTATGGAGGTCTGTCAGATATTTTCTGTTGTCGTGGTTGGTGCTTGACATGAATACCTGCTGAGTGACAGGCTGACAGTGATGGTGGCAGGAGACTGGCAGACCTGCTGAGGAGGCCCTTTCACACTCAAACAGGGGCCACTGAGCCCTCTAAACACAGTCCCCTTGCCTTGAGTGAGTAATAACTTTAGTAAGCACAAGGAAAAGTGTTGAGGCTGTGGTTAAATTAGCTGGAAGATGGCAAAATCCCCAGGTCGTAGGGTGAAAATCATGAAAATCATGAACACTTGATATACTGTATAAACCGCTTAATGTGTCCACATCAAGATGGGAATGCGTGACACTAAGCCAGAGAAAACTATAGCCTGATACGGAGTCGTATTTTGGACATGAGAGAACTTGTTACTGTTGCGCATCGAATCGATCAGCCTTGGCTAGATAATGTGAAGAGGTGCAACAATGCAGCATCTGCTGAATTCAGCAAGAGTTATTTCCTCAAATGGGATGTTGAGACACATGAGAGCTGCTTCACACGCACTGCTGAACACAGGAGGTGGAGTTTTCCATGTTTCTCACGGGTGAGCTGGAAACAGCCTGCCACCGTCCAAAACAGCACAAAAAAAAAAAATCCAACACTGCCTCGCTACTGATAAAACACATGTCTGCCTAGCCATGCAAAAAAAAAAATCATGCCATGGCATTCAGTGAATGGGAACTTGAATGGCACTAGTCCATGCAAAACTCACTGGCATGACGATGAGTTGTGGGTGGTTGCCAAAGCATTGATCAAGTGGTTGCCAGGTTCGTCATTTGGAGGGAGAACCAGGAACATAGTGAGGCCCACTTACACACATGTTTACACTGCTGATTATAAAAGGAGGGGCCCGTGGGAATTGCTAAGGTGATTTTAGTTGATTTCTAGGCTGTTCTGGATGGCTACCAGGCTTTCTGGGTGGTTGATTTCTGGTTTAAAAGATTCCACAATGTAAATCTTGAGTTCGTCCGTCATTGTTTTTTTAAATTCTATTTGTCCATACAATGGAAGTCAAAGATAATCTAAAATTTTACCAACATAATAATCACAAAATATCTTCGCAATAAAACAGTAAGTTTGGAACAACATGAGACAGATGATGACAGAATTTTCATTTTGGGAGAACTAACAATTTGGTATAAGTGCTTTTATAAAATTAACATTTCACAATTTTTCAAATTTCTGCTTTTACATTCTCCAAAAGCATTTACTTCCATAGCAAGTGCCTTGACAAAAAAATTATATAAAACAATTATATAAAATATATAGCCTATATGATCAAAAATAATAGTGATAATTGCCTTAGTATGTATCCAAATCAAAAAGGAGGTCTAATTGGCTAAATGAGACACATGTGGACTGTAAATCTTCCAAAATAGCAGCCATTTTTGTCAAAAACCACAAAGACGCAAGAACTAGATGGTTTGGCATAAGTGTGCGCAGCATTTTGGTTAACATTATGAACAGTGGCACTTGTCTCCACACTGATAATCATGGTTGAGGCGAGCTCTTTTATAGACACTGCTGTCATTGCTTTAATGCCTCCTGCTCTCTTTTGAGACTTTCAATCCCTCGGTCTAGACGCTCAGCTGGTTCCACACCAAACCCTCCACACCAATGACACAGGCCCTGGCTCTATTTTCAGCATGGGGAATGAAGATGAATGGAGGCCCACGGAACCACAACATCAGTCCATACCCCATACAAACACAGATTCTGAGAAAAACAGCTATATACCACTTTACAGCTCTATTTTGTCGATAATGACAAGCCTGCATCTGGAACCTGCTATATAACGATAAACCCACTCTGAGGCGTTAAAAATAAACAGAAATAGATCTGAAAAGCTTTTGTGCATGCACTCTATGGAAGAGAGCAGCTAGTATGTTGATGCTGGTCATAGAACAAGAACAATACCATGCATTGCCTGGAGGATACTCTCAGCGAGAGGGCTTTCTGAAGACCACATCACAATGAGCTGAGTCCAAGGCTTTTAGTCGAGCTTTAGGGGGGAGGAGAAGAGTGCTGGACCCTCTCTTTTCTCCTCAGGGTGATGGGCTTCTTTAAAAAAAAATATATATATATATATATATATATCTTTGTTTATGGTAGGTTTTTCAGTCCTCTATCTAGCTACGTCCCAGACTTCCCATCCACTGACAGCATCTCTTCTCTCCAACTTCATGCAAGACAGGGTCAAGCCACACTGCAGCACTGTCAAGCATGCTACCTGATAGACATGTGCCGGTATTCGGTAATGCGATAAATCGCGGTAATGAATATGCACGATATTGTTATCGCGGGCACTTCAAAATACCGTGAAAAATAATAGATCCGAATTTCGATTTTTAGAACGCGCATTATAGATTATTTTCCATCAGCCGCTTAAACAAACACTGCGTATATGCTGCGCGAAACACGTGCGCACTCTGATGTAAACAATCGCCATGTGTATAAGCATGCGGCCGGTGCGCACTTCTAGTCTAATGTAAACAGTCCTCACATAGAGAAGCAGCATGGTGGAAGGAGGAACGCCGCCGCCTACAGTCTATGGCCGCCGCCGATCTATCCGGATCCATCCCGCTTCTAAAAGCAGAGCTGCCAACTCGACGCATTCAGCGCGAGACTCTTCACACGCTCACGCCACACATCCGTTTTCTCACGCAGAGAAAAATCGCGGAGCAAAGAGGACACGAAGACCGTCAAACAAGACAGAGCAGGTTACTTTTGATATAACTTTTGATAACAGGAGAACAATTGTGTCACAGAACGTTACATTTAAACCATTTAATGACCAGCAGCATGTTAGATGACTAAAACAAATAGATAAAGAGGAGTATTTTGCTGAATATGTGCACTGCACTTTTTTACATATTTATTATATTTTTACTTGTGTCATTACATAATTGTTATTATAATGAAAACCACATTATATTTGATTTAATTAGTTATTTGTAACCTTTAATAATACCAGCTGATAGGGCTCTACAGTATGGTTTCATAGCATTATGTGTGAGATTTTTTTTCATGAGAAAAAAATAACATGTGGGCTATCTACTGTAGCCTTCCTAATATTTATCCAAAATTAGTCAATATTGAATCAAGATTTAAATCAAATCCCAAGTATTGAATTGAAATCGTTAAATTTGTGTTAAGCAATACAAACAGTAGCCTACCAGTCATTGTACCATGTAATCATTGTAACATGTTGTCACTAAACTTAATAAAATCCCCCCCTCCCCCCTCCCCCCTCAATTAATCGCAGCATGAAAATGTGATACCGGCACATGCCTACTACCTGACAACACTTTTTTTTATAAATTCAAAAGCTTCTCCTAATATTACAATTGGAAACGGAAGTTGCAATCTTTTCTTCCCTACTGTGACGTAGCCTATATCCAAGTGAAACAGCTTCTCAAACAAGAACAAAATGTAGGGCAGGGCATGATTTTGTTAATTGGGAATTGGTTGGATCGTTGTTTGCTATTGCTGCGATCTCATGTGAGTGACAGGTTGTCCCGCCCTCACGCCAGTAAACACATCATCACATGCATTTTTAAGTTGACAGTGGAGGGGCGGGACAAATACAAAACTGACCAACCGCCACATTCTGCTTGTACTGTCAACGGATGACAACAAGCATAACAATGGAACAAAATAATTTAAAACAAAAGCCAAAGCAAATACTTTACATTGTCTCGACATTTTTAGATAGAAACAATACTACAATACTACTAACAAACTATCTTTGAAATTAGATATTAGTAACACTTCCGTGGATATACCGTATCATAGCAAGCAAAGCGTCTCAACTGAAAAAAACCCCCACTGTTTTCAGCTGGCTAAAAATGGCTTTGATGGACACACGGGGCTACCCTCATATAGTTCTAAAACTGAATGACTTTTCTTTCTGTGAAAGACAAAAGATTTTTTGAATAATTTTTCAAGTGTTTTTGTTCAAAACATTGAACCCCAGTGACTTTCATTGCATGGACTAAAAAAAACACTACGCTTTTCAAAATATCAGAGGGAACTTTGTTTACGCTTCTTCTGTTCGTGATGTGTATGAAAAGAAGTACAAAATATTTCCCATAGAAGCAGAAAAACTTTAAAAGAACTTTATTTAAAACAAGGTTGTTGTTGTTGTTTTGTTTTCTTAAGAAAACAGCGTTTGTCCCTCTTGCCATCATGATGGCGGTGGTTGCAAGGGTGAGTACAAGGTGGTCGCCAAAAGGGTCCGTCCTCAATTTTTTATTATGTTCTGGTCTGGACTCAAACGTTTCACTATATGCCAGTGGTATTCAATCCTGCTCTTGGACAGCCACTTTCCTGGAGAGTTTAGCTCCAACACACCTGCCTTGAGGTTTCAAGTGGGTGCTTCTCAGAAGGCTGCATCCTAGTGAGGCTGTGTCATTCCTAGAACAGCCCATCTGAAACTTCTAGGCTGGACTCCTCCTCAGCATTAAACGCTAGAATGAGACGGACTAGCAAGTCTGTATGGCTGTCATTCATTTTTCTAAGTTTGCCTTCCAAGGATCCTTCTAGCACTCAATGTTGTGGCAGTCGTGGTATGTAGACTTACTAGTAGGGATGCACCGAATCCGATCATGATCTTTTATGGCAATTTTTTTTTCTTTAAAAAGCAAATTTATTTGTTTATTTTCGTAGTGTGAAGAACATTTGAATAATCTAAAGAATCGTTTTCCACTATAAAGCACCTTTTGTGGAACATAAAGTTTCCAAGGATGTTAAAGGCTCTTCATGGAATCATCAATGACAATAAAGACCTTTCTTTTTGAGAGTGCACTGAATTTTAATCACGATCCAAACAAAGATGCTAAACACATGTAATAATTTAAATTGGATTGTATAATTACAAGATTTAAAGCAAAAAAAATATTTAAACACAAAAACACAATATAAACCCCCACCCATTTTTCTTCCAATATTTGTGCCTTCAGTATCTGCTGGCATGTCTTCTCTCCTCTTTGCGCCCGTCTGCAGCGTATTCCATCTCTGGCCTGTGTTAACATCCTATTTACAGACTTTGTAATATTTCCACAAAAACAGCATTTTGGGAAATAATTGCAATGCAGTTTTGTGCAAATCTGGAATAGAGATTGGCCAAAATAAAACGAAAAATTCCGATTTATGGCTGGTCGACCAGTGCATCTCTACTTACTAGGATGTATTTTCTTGGTTTCCCTACAGCACGCAAGACGGTGGCTCTGCATTTCATCATTTTCAAAGCACTGATGCTCTTCAGAACAAAAAGAGATTCATTCCCAATGCTTCAACTCTCAAAGTGGACTGAGGTTGGACAGAAATGGTAGGTCTTGTCTTTCAATGGCTGGCCGGCTCTACTCTGGATATTCACAGTCTGGAGCCAAACCACCTGTTCCACTGGCTGTCCGAATCGTCAGCCCATTAGAAACATCAGACTCGCAGCCCAGAGTTTCCCTGGAGCAAACTGCCCATAGAGATGAAGAAAGAGACGCTTGGACAGCCTGGCAGAGCTCCACTGCCCACATCAGCCCAATCTGGTAAAGCTTGCTCTCAACTAGGGCTATGCGATCAATCGGAATTGAGTTTTGATTCCGATTTTGGCTTCCAAAGATAATGAAATTACAATAAATGTTTATTGTGATTCATTCCTTCATTCCGTGCGCTCCGAGACAGAAGCAAAACACGGACAAGCAAAGTGAACTTTTGAGTGCATGCCTAAACTGTCAAATACATGCAAAAATATTGTGAGTATTTACATAAACACAGTTAACGTAGCTTTAATAAGAATCAAAGCAAGTTTAATTCTTACAGTGAAGACTATGCGGTTTTATTTTACATTTGATTATTACATTTCTGCAGAAGGCTGTTGGCTGAATACTTGGACACTAGGGCTGCACGATTTGGGGAAAAAGTCATATTGCGATAACTGAGGTCAATATTGCGATTGCGATATGCAATACAATAAACAAATGGTTTCATGAGTCAACTTGCTTAGTTCTCAAGGAAAATAAATGCACACACAGATTATTGATAATCTGCCTAAAGAAAAAAGTTCTTTAGTCAAGAGCAGTGAGTGTTTTTCTCTGTTCCCTTTGTTCTTTGATTAACTTTAGCGACAGATATAATTAGTGGCTACTGTGTACTGTCCCTTTAAGACCAGCCGCTGCTGTCAGAGACGCGGATCTCACACGCGCCTCATTCTCTCACGAGTCACAAATCTTCACGTTCATCATAAGATTACTCTTATGTTATGAAGATACTTGACAAAAAGACATTTTGGCACAATTGTGTGTGTTATTGTTTGTTCAAGTTCGAAAGAGATTCTGGCATGCTGTTTTGTGCGCACGCACAATATAAGCGCGAGTCTTTCTGTGTGTCACAGTCAGGACATTCACTGACAGCGCGTTCATTTTGGCATACATGTGTGTTGTTCGTTCTACAGCGAAAGAACTTGATACTGGCGCGCGTCTATCTGTGGGTCGTGCGTGTGTGTGTGTGTCAGGAGGACATTCACAGGCAGCGCGTTCTTTTTTGTCTTATCGCGCATGAATGGTTTAAAAGCATTTGCATGAATAAGAGCGGGATCATGTAACACTAGCCAAAGGATGCCAAAAATGAACAGATGCTGCGTTATTTGCGTTAACAGCGCTAATTTGTTTATTTAATACAAAATCGCAGCATTTTGCGTCATATAATCGCGTAGGCTTGACATCGCGATTGCGACTGTGATACGATTAATCGTGCAGCACTATTGGACACAGAGACACTTAATACTTAAAACACAAATCTCTTCTCATCTATCATCATTAGGGGTACAAGACACCTACAGAAAATTTAAACCTGCTTGTAACAAAACAAATGAACATCAAAAGTGCTCATGTTTATTCACTTCAAACCCATCCAGGAAACAGTACGTCACAGAAAGTCCCTGAAGTCTAATGACAAATTCAACATGAAAGCACATAGTATTCAAAAAGGTAAAAGAATATGTACAGTACAACAACGTACATATGGTTTTAAAATGTAAACAGGAATAAAAATCACTTTTATTTTTACAACTATTTCCACTATAACAGGCATTTCCAAGAAGTTTACAGACTGATATGTTAATTATGAGGAAACACTCGTTGGTAATTAATGTTCATGACAGAAGCTAAATTAGAACATAACAGATAATGAACAAACACATGCTAAAAATAATGCGAGGAAGTGTTAATTCCCCACATACGTATTTGGTGCCATTACACAGAAGTCTGTAATTTAATTTCCTCCTCGTTGTTGGGCTGCTGTCATAAACGCTTTCGGTGAATTGTCAAATTATTAGATCGGCATTTACTGCCATCATTACTAAGTCATATGGGTTTAGAACAACATGGGGTGTGTAAATGACTGAATTAGAGACAATTCACACAGAATGCATTCACAAGATGCAGAAAAAAAAGAAGAAAAAAAAAGCCATTTCTCCTGAAGTGCCCAAGCGTGCATTGCAAATAGTCTATGGCTTGGTTTAATTCACTACTGCTCTGAAAATTGATCAACGATGATAGTGTTTTCACTTAAGGTCTTTAAGAGGTAGCATTGATACAGATCATGTGATTCGGTCAATAAAGCAGAGAGCAATTTTAACTGCTGAAACGAAAAGAATCAAAGTCTGGATGTTCCATTAACCAACAGTTGAAAATGAAAATGGACATTTTGATTGATAACCACTCAATATGTGTGATTTGTTTTTTATTATTATTATTACTTCTATGTGCACATATACCTTTGGTTTCATCAAGTAGTTGTTTTCTCTCCAATCTGAGCGTTAGTTTGCATGGGAGGTGTGATGTGTCTTCCATAGATGGATCATTCAATATTTCTTCTGTCCGATAAGCATTGTGCCTTCAAGAGTTTCAGTTCAGAAGGCATTAATTAAAATTCCAATTAATTTTTCAATTATAATTATCTCACTTCTCATATTTACTAGAACATAGTCTGATGTTGATTTGTTTAGTCTTTTTACTCAAGGAAACTGGACGACTCGTTTCATTTAAAGCACAAGGGCTTTATGCACGAGGTAAACAGGATAAGACTTATCGTCAAAGAAAGGCGACAGGCGTCAAATGTTTGCATGCAAGTTTATTGCCTGTGTAGAATCATCACCGTAAAAAACAAAAAAGCAATGACTCTAGTTCAATATTTTTGTGAATTATCTAGGGGGGGAAAAATATACTTGACCTAACACTTCCCCTTTAAACGGACAACTCCATTTTCTTTTTTTAGATTGCTAACTTTTGTTACTTGTTAAAACTAATTTTCACTTCACACCATATACAATTATTCCAGAGAAGCTTTGTATCTGGCAAGAAAGTACATATAAATGTTCATAAATGTTGAGAGTTTGAAGAGAATGTGTGAAAGCAACATCTTCCACCCATCGAATACAGGAACATTTAAGAGGTGGGACTCGTGGGACCAAACTTTCTCAATTTTAATTTTAACACTGATCATCAGAAATACGATTTGCATAGTCATTTTTTGTGTAGCAGAGTATTTGGAGTAACTGGGCCTGTCATTTCAGCAACAAAACCAACAATGCATTATGTCTCAGATTTGTGATTTTCTAAATCTTAAACTTCAGAAGCAGTATGTTTTAGAACAGTTTATAAATCAATTTTATAATAATATTACAAAAATACAATGTAGTGTGATGCGATAAAAGCCACCTCAACTAATGGATCAGTATGTCTTGGATAACATGCATTACTTCAGTAATATTTAGTGAACTCAATGAGCCAATATAACTATGGAAACCACAAGAATGACCACCTCCGCATAAAAATAATAATGAATGTCAGCAAGTGTGTAAAACTATTCAAAATGATTAATAGGTTTGACACCTGTTCAGAGTAAAAGTACACTGAGAGCAACTGTCAGAAAAAAAGTGGAAAAACACCATGTTATAGTGCAGGACAGAAGGACTGAAGCCCGTCTGAGCATCCTTACAGGAATACATCTGCTGCCTCCAAAAAAAAAAATGCTTTAAGCTACTGTAAAAGCACCGAATACCAAAAATACAGACCAAAAATTAACTGTTTTCAGCATACATACTCTTTTCATGCTGTAAATGACAAAAGCTTGACATTCCCCTCAAAGCAGGTCTCATCTTTTCATTGAAATTCAACAGCCAATTCTGCAAATTATGTTCAGCATGACATTCTGTTTTAACCAAAAACTGCCCAGTGCGTTTTTGTAGTAGAAGCTATAGGCCGTGACATTTCCTCACACTTCTTTTTCACCTACACTGTTAAGGCTAACTGAAATATCACTGTCAGCGCACAGCCATTTTTATTCACAAAGTTTAGTTTGAAAATTGGATGAAATGCCAAGGATTCCTGCTCTGTGATGGTGGCTAGGCAGAATGAAAATGCCAACTGCCTTGAGATCACCGCAGCTGGGAAAATAAATTATGTCATTAGTCACTTGGGGCTATTATTTATTTATAAAAAAGTTACTTGTAGTATCTGATTTCAAGATGCCGAAGTTTAAAAGTTCTTTTTCATAAAATATTCTCTATTGTAATAGACATTATAATTGATTATTTATTAGCTAAAATAAATGTAGACATGAGATGATGACAGAAGCAAATAATTCATCTAATCAATTAGGGGTGAGCGATATGACCAAAATCACAGCATGAGAAATTTTATATCTCTATAACAATATGTATCTCGAAATAGCTATTTTTATTTTATTAGCCTAATTTTTTTAATTAAAAATAAGAACAAAGAAGCAAATTACAAAGAGTAGGGCAATAGAGAAAAGATACAAATTAAGTAAACTGATTGCATGCTGGCTAAAAGAGGCGGATATCTGTGTGCGCACTTCAGCTGTGTGTCAGTCAAGCGCGAGCACCAACCACATTGAGAGCTTATTGCACTCAACATCAAGCACATCCCACTCTTTATTTTCTCATTCATGCATGTTTCTTTATCCCTTACGTGTACACAACATTTAGTAATGTGCTACAGTAAAATCTCTAATGATAGATACTTTATACCATGATCAAAAATATATACCGTCATACAACCCAGCCTTATAAATCAATCTAATAAATAAAATAAGCCTTTTTTTATCATTATGGATGTTGCAAAGTCTGAAGGGGCACATCATGCCCATTTTCGTCTGAATGTGCCTGAAGTCTCTGGAATAGAGTAGAACTCATTACACCATGTACTCACATACTGTGCACTTCTGTACAGGAAGGGTGAATTGTGTAGAGTGTACAGTGAATATCCCAGCTTGACTCCTACCAAGAATGATTTCAGCACACAATCAAAGGGCAAGCCACATCCTGCTGTGGCGTAACTTGGCGAGACTGTTGAGCCACAACGTAACCTTTGGGTCAATAAAGGACAATAAACTATTATATAACTCAACAAATTTACTCATAACACATCACTGGAGGGTTAAACAATGCTATCATTTTAGTATTCTAACGCAGTCTCACTCTCTTTTTTTAAAATCACATTCAGTCCCCTCATGTGGTCCTAATGTACAACAGCCTACGTGTTTTTAGCGTGCAATTCAGCCGACAAGAGTGAGAGAGAGCAATCTAATCAGCATTCAAAGACGGCATGCCGAGTCCCACCGACTCAAGCTGCTAAGTCACCAGATAAAGATCTGCCTGACACGCCACCTTTTAAATAATCCACTTGCAAGTGCGCCATTTAAAAATATTAACACCCTCCTCAGAGAAAGGCAAAGCTCTGGCACAGAGAGGGTCGAGGGACTGTATGAAACGAGAAACAAAAATTATGTTCGTAAAGGGTGTAAATGTTACTAATTACAAACTAAATGACATGCGAGTCCTGAAGTCTAGCTTATACCACCAACAGCAACACAATAATGAGGCTTTCACTCAGACTTGCAGTTGGATTGCAGTGGTTGGGAGTTCAGGCGCTGATGGCAGGTGATGTTGAAAAAGCATCCTCTGTCAGTTAGCATTTGAGATGCTCCATGAATTCAGTCAGAAGAACTTAACGTTACTATGTTCCCTCTCCAAATTCCTCTGTGTATTGCTGCCATGCATTCAAACTCACTTCTGTAAACAGTAAAAGGAGCTGGAAATATAGCCTACTGTTACTCATGATAACTAGTTCATTTAGGCATATTAAAGTTGAACTGTGTAATTTCTGCATCTCGAGCAGAACCAACTGAACATGTATTGTTTTCAAAAGGTTTTCTCGAACAATCCTCTTACTAGCCATTCATTGGTCCGTCAAACAGATAGCCCCGCCCCACACTCACACCACTGGTTGCTGTTGTCGGGCTGGTCAGGACGCTTAAACAAAAGGTTTTGAAAGTTGGTACATTACGTTAGTTTTAATATTTTAAAATAAATACATATACACACTTTAACAAAAGGCACACTATGGAAGATTTGTACCTTAATATAACGGCTTTGAAATCATTTAGATGGTGAACTAGGGCTGAATGATTAATCGAAAAGTAATCGAAACCGAAATCCAGAGCCTATAACCGACGTCATTTTACCAAGTCGGTTATTTCGTTTTTTTAATCCTATTAATATTTCCGCCCACTGTGTGTTAATGTACTTCCCCTTAAAACATATTACCGCGTGTGTAGTCACGTGACTCTGCCCCATCCAGTCTGTGACACTGAAGCAACATGGAGGAGAACTCAAACACAGAGTCAACTCAGCAACAGCCGGAGCCGCTTGTACCAAAGAAACACGCAGTGTCCGTTGTTTGGACACATTTTGGCTTCAATAAAGACGACACCGAACAAACTCAAGTCAAATGCAAACACTGCAGAAAAACTGTTATAGCGACCAAAGGTAATACCACCAATCTGTTTCAACACTTGGAGCACAATCACATTACCAAATATGAACAGTGCATGGCTCAAAAAAAGAGAGAGACTGACAAACGCCTCCACAAAGCAGGTGTCGATAAAACAAGCATTTACAAATGCTACACAATATGAAAAGGATTTTATAAGACGTTTTTATTTCAAGCATTGTATGCTTTGTTTGATTCAATTGTTTGAAATATTTAATAAATAAGCATTAATAGCTATCTGTGTGTTTCCTTATTTTAGAATCACAAAGATAGGATTATGCACTCTTTCATTAGAAAAAATAACCATGAACATATTTACAGTATAAGCCTTGCCAGTGACGTATGAGAAAAAAAAATTAAAATAATCGTTCAATAATCGCAATCGAGGTAACTTGTTCGATTAATTGCGATTATGATTTTAGCCAAAATCGTCCAGCCCTATGGTGAACGAACTCGTAGTAGGTCGAATCATCCGCTGGCAAAACCAGCAATGCAAGTTTGAGAGGTGGAATTACGACTTGCTTTATGGCACGATGTAACATACATCAACAACATATGAAGCAGCATCTATGGAAGACACTAGCACGCATTTCAGACGTGAATCATGGCAGAGTCGACGAAGAAAACGAAGAAAGCGTGGTCGGAAGAGTGCAGCGACGGCTCTGCGCGAGTGGTATTTACGACAGTAACGTTAAATACAAGTACTCCACAGCACCTCTAGGTGTCGCTGTTTGAGAAAAAAGGAAACTGCATAGTGTGCCTTTAACAAATGCATCTTTTACACATTTACTATAAATAAAATGATATACATTTTATGCCAAAAAAGAAAGTAATTTCTGAGGATGAGCAATTTATTCCTAATTGATGGATTTATTATATATGTTTGATACGTATTAAACATTTAAATGAATACAATAAAGCTAGATATTTTGATGAAAGAAAACAAACATGATAACATTTTCATAATTTGTATTTAATGTGCATAGATAAATCATGCACAATTAGACCACAGAGGTGCATTATGAAAATAAATAGGGTTTATTCTTGAGTCCATGTTGGCTTTTATATCTCACTATGGAGGGTGGAGGGATTGTTTGTTGGAAGTGTGAGATTCAACCCACATGACTAATCACACACCACATGGTTTAATACCAGGTGTAAAAAACCAATGCACATTTCATTATCTGAATGGTCTGTGTGGATCTCTTGTTGCTTGTAAGTGTAAATGGAGCTTTAATCCTTTGAGGCTAAAATATAGAGAGGAAACTCAGAGACTCGCTGTGTGCTGTCTTTCTTTTGAAGCTATTGTGGAAACATTCCTCTCGTTCATTAAGAACAGCTGTGAGGTTTAATAGGCTGTTTAAATTTATTTTAATTAAAATGGAGATTATTGATAGCCTCAGATGGAGAACATGTGACTGTTTCAGACGCATGTTCATTATTTGCAGCTCACTATATTTAGAGCATTAATGTGCTGATTTGACTGTAATAATCAGCATTATAACAGCATTTTAAATAAATACAATTCAGGAGTTTTATGTATATTGATATTTTTTCTATAGTGTTCAAAGTCTCAAGCGTTTCAACAAACAGTTTCAGAAGGATACTCCAGCTGAACTCTGAAGTGACCTGATATTTTCCATGTAGTTCAGCAAACAAACTTCTCTGCTCTTGTGCGCTTTCTGAAGTGAAATCCTCTTTAAAGGAAATCATGCTTTTGTTCAAGGTGAAAAAAAGACTCTAGGGGGTATGATGATGCTGCATGGGGGTCTGCAGATCATTGAACAAAAAATACAATATCAGGGTTAACTTCAACAAAAGCTAAAGTAAAAAAAACAAAACAATGTTCAATCAATGCCCTTCTAACATTAAAAAGAATGAAGTAAAATTGAAAGTACTTGACTCTGTACATTAATATATTGATATGACTTTGAAATGAAATTATGTACAAAATTAGGCTAAATTTGCTGCTATTGCAACACACATTATTATATTATAGGCCAGACGGAGTGTGCATGCTCCATTTCTCTATCCAACAAAGTCTCTGGCCCAGAAATGTACATTTGGCCTGTATGCGTGTTAAAGGGATAGTTCACCCAAAAATGAAAATTCAGTCATCATTTACACACCCTCAAATTGTAAAACTAATTCCATATAAATTGAGCGGTTTAGTCCAAATTTTATGAAGGGACACAATCTCTTTAATATGATGAACAGATTGAATTTAGGCTTATAGTCACATAAACATTCAATCAACGCATGCCATGCAATCTAGAAACTATGCTTCTAACCACAGCTAGAGAGCTGTCGTTCCAACCACACAACTTTGCGATGCTGTTTGCGAATGTTCGTTAGAACGATGGTTTCGGGAAACACAGACTCGTTGAACTATGTTGATAACGACGGAACTTGCGAACATAGTTGGCTAACAATGCTTTCGGGAAACGCACCCCTTATCAATTGTTCTGGTCTGGTCAATTTCACTTTTAAATGACTGATTTCTAAAGAAATTTGTAATCAATTGATTTAATTTAATGCAAGTATTGTAATTGTATTTTTTCCTGATTAAATGTTAATATACAATGTTCAGTCAGTATGCATTATATAAGTTAAGAACCAATGAGGTTTGTTCTCGTGTACCAAGCAAGTACGGTTGAGGTTTAAACCTTCTGTTTAGGTTCGCTGATCAATGTTTATGTGTGAATAAAACCCTAAATTCCATCTGTTCGTTATATTAAAGCGATCAAATCTCTTATTTTGTTGAATATTTTAGTAACAAAATAATAATAATCATCATAATTATTATTAGTCATTAGACATGTGCCGGTATTCGGTAATGCGATAAATCGCGGTAATGAATATGCACGATATTGTTATCGCGGGCACTTCAAAATACCGTGAAAAATAATAGATCAGAATTTATATTTATAGAACGCGCATTAGCTTATTTTCCATCAACCGCTTAAACAAACACTGTGTATATGCTGCGCGAAACACGTGCGCACTCTGATGTAAACAATCCCCACATGAAGCACTGTGTGCATGGGCGCGGGGCGCACTCTAGTCTAATGTAATCCTCACATGGAGAAGAAGCATGGCGGAAGGAGGAACGCTGCTGACGATTTATCCCCCTTCTAAAAGCAGGGCTGTCAACTCTACGCATTCAGTGTGAGACTCGCGCCATCGACACTTTTCACACGTTTTCGCCCCACACATCCATTTTCTCACGCAGAGAAAAATCACGGAGCAAAGAGGACACTGACACCGACAGACTGGACAGAGCAGGTTACTTTTGATATGAAAAAAATTCTCAGCTCTCATGTTCTGTCCATTTTATTACGAAATTCAGACAATAAATACCGTTTTGGCGCTTGTAAATGTGACGTGACCGATCGCTGTAGCGCCTCAGTTCAAGCAAACCGATCCTCTGTTACTTTTTATTTAAAGATACAGTACAACTTACCGAAAGGTATTTATGCCTCATACATAATATTGATCAGTGTTTTTCAACCAAAGAGGTCAATAAAACTGCAGGTGAACAATTATGTCACAGAACGTTACATTTACCTCAGGAAAACCATTAATGACCAACACATTAGTTGACTAGAAAAAATAGCTAGGAGTATTTTGCTAAATATGTGCACTATATTACATTTGTATTATATTTTTACTTGTGTCATAATTTATTATAATGAAAACTAAATTGTATTTAATTTAATTTGTTAATTTTTAACCTTTAATAATTATAGCAATTAAAATATCGTGATAATACCGTATACCGTGATAAAAGCTCAATCAATTAATCGCAGCATGAAAATTTGATACCGGCACATGCCTATTAGTCATACTGACATACAAGAAGAAGAAAAAATATTCGCAATTGCATTTAAATCACAAATTGCAATTTTAACCAGAAAAATCACAATTAGATTGTTCCCTCCAATCGTGCAGCCCTAGTATAACTGTTTCTCACAGCTGGAATAACTCTTCCAGTGTGACTAAAAAAAAGTTTAATAGTCTGCCATGAATGCAGCCTATATGCAAGTAGGGGTGGGCGGTATGACCAAAATTCTGTTTCACGGTATGACTAATTTTATTTCACGGTAACGATATATTTCACGATATAGTTATTTATATCTGTAGATCTCTAAAAATCGACAAAAAGGGTTTTGTATAATAAATAAACCCAAATACTTTAGAGATGAAAAGTACTTCACTTTGTTTGAATTTTCTTTTCTTTGGTAAATTATTTCTTTGGTAAACTATTTTTAATAGCTTAATATAGTAAACAAAACGCTCTCATCAACTTTTAGATGAACTGCCCCCAACTGATTGATATTAAATACAACTCATAGGTGCAATTCAACTTTAAATAAAGTGTTGCTGAATCATTTTAAGCTTTACATTACTTCATCAGTCAGTTTATAATATCTGAATATTTTATATTGAACTATTCTATTCATAATAAAATAGTTACTTCCTTTTAATTTGGTAAGATATTAGTAGATACTAGTTATGTTTAAATGTTTTCCCGGTACATTTTTGCCATGTCTGCTTTTAAAGGACTTGTTTTGCTCTTTTTGTGATATCTGGCAACCCGTCACCTAAAGCTTTAATCAAGAGAGGTTCAGAAGTGTCAAGTTCATCAAGTTCATAAGTGACTAGGAGAACAGCAGTCTGAAAACCGAACAGCAGCTACTGTTAGTGTTGACTAAGTAGTGTAAATTATACACACCTACCTTGTAACTGCGCCATTATTTTACATAGCTCGGTGAACACCGACTGACCGCGCTCCCTCTCAGTAAAATGCGATCGGTTAATTTGAGCGACAAGTTGTAATCACGCATTGAATCGAAGCAAGATTTTACCAGCTGTTTCAGTGGCCAATTGTTTGGAGTTAGAAATATATAACTCGCACTGCATATTTAGTAATTTTGCCTCAGATACAGGATTATACATTCGCTTTAACAAGCAGGATGTTCATTACCACGGCAACCGCTCGCATGTCATACTGAATGCGAGTTTCGTGTTTAAAAAGTAACTATACATACAGTAAGAGACAGAAAGATGCAGATAACTATACATTATTTAAGGTTATTTCTATTCATTACGATATTGATATATGAACTGTTGTTGCGCCTTTTCCCTCGAAAATATCACGTTAACAACAACCCTTTAGAAAACGTAAATTCCTTTGTGGATCCTCTTGATCTGCTTTCTCCATGTTTCTTTGACAAACCTCAGTGTCTCAGTCTCACGCACGCTGCATGTGAGTTAACCACGCCCACTTATTTACATGTCGTGGTATCACGGAATAAAAAAATCTGTTACGGTTGACATTTTCTACCGCTGTAACGATATACAGTGAGGAAAATAAGTATTTGAACACCCTGCTATTTTGCACGTTCTCCCACTTAGAAATCATGGAGGGGTCTGAAATTGTCATCGTAGGTGCATGTCCACTGTGAGAGACATAATAAAATAAAAAAAATCCAGAAATCACAATGTATGATTTTTTAACTATTTATTTGTATGATACAGCTGCAAATAAGTATTTGAACACCTGAGAAAATCAATGTTGGTACAGTAGCCTTTGTTTGCAATTACAGAGGTACGTTTCCTGTAGTTTTTCACCAGGTTTGCACACACTGCAGGAGGGATTTTGGCCCACTCCTCCACACAGATCTTCTCTAGATCAGTCAGGTTTCTGGGCTGTCGCTGAGAAACACGGAGTTTGAGCTCCCTCCAAAGATTCTCTATTGGGTTTAGGTCTGGAGACTGGCTAGGCCACGCCAGAACCTTGATATGCTTCTTACAGAGCCACTCCTTGGTTATCCTGGCTGTGTGCTTCGGGTCATTGTCATGTTGGAAGACCCAGCCTCGACCCATCTTCAATGCTCTAACTGAGGGAAGGAGGTTGTTCCCCAAAATCTCGCAATACATGGCCCCGGTCATCCTCTCCTTAATACAGTGCAGTCGCCCTGTCCCATGTGCAGAAAAACACCCCCAAAGCATTATGCTACTACCCCCATGCTTCACAGTAGGGATGGTGTTCTTGGGATGGTACTCATCATTCTTCTTCCTCCAAACACATTTAGTGGAATTATGACCAAAAAGTTCTATTTTGGTCTCATCTGACCACATGACTTTCTCCCATGACTCCTCTGGATCATCCAAATGGTCATTGGCAAACTTAAGACGGGCCTTGACATGTGCTGGTTTAAGCAGGGGAACCTTCCGTGCCATGCATGATTTCAAACCATGACGTCTTAGTGTATTACCAACAGTAACCTTGGAAACGGTGGTCCCAGCTCTTTTCAGGTCATTGACCAGCTCCTCCCGTGTAGTTCTGGGCTGATTTCTCACCTTTCTTAGGATCATTGAGACCCCACGAGGTGAGATCTTGCATGGAGCCCCAGTCCGAGGGAGACTGACAGTCATGTTTAGCTTCTTCCATTTTCTAATGATTGCTCCAACAGTGGACCTTTTTTCACCAAGCTGCTTGGCAATTTCCCCGTAGCCCTTTCCAGCCTTGTGGAGGTGTACAATTTTGTCTCTAGTGTCTTTGGACTAGGGATGTTAACCGATGACCGTTTGACTGATGGTTGACCGTATCAACGTTAACCGATCAAAGCTGTCGGTAGTCGGTTAAAAAAAAAAGTGATCTCTAAATTAGGCTATTATAGACAGTGGGCTAAACGCTACTACAGTTAGCCATCTCATTCCAAGATCTTTTTGTGTGAAGTGAACAAATCCCTCACACTCAATTTTTCATAACTCGCCTGTTTGTACTTAATAAACCAATAAAAACATTTGGCGCGAGGTCACAGCGTTTGGGTTCGCGCGCTCACAAGGTTTGTGAAAAGTAAAGGCTACAGGCTAAAACACTCGTGGTTAGAGCCAGGGCAGACGACAGGATGAAGCGTGCAAAGAAAAGTAGTGTGTGGGACCATTTCACCAAAAAGAATGACAGATCAGATGTAAGTTGCAACTT
Source organism: Abramis brama (assembly GCF_963993115.1). Classification (NCBI taxonomy): domain Eukaryota; kingdom Metazoa; phylum Chordata; class Actinopteri; order Cypriniformes; family Leuciscidae; genus Abramis; species Abramis brama. The sequence continues at coordinate 26,556,470 of NC_139969.1, read as the reverse complement.
GTGTGATACAGTGCTATCATCATCTTTCTTTATTATTGTTGTTAGCACTACCTCAAACTAAAGCGGCGTCTCTTCGGAGCTGTCATTTTCTTAAATGAGCCGCAGCAATGTTTCAAATGAGCTTCTAACACTAGACAAACGCCTTTATTTTCAATGCGATCACCTTGTACCCAAACCATTTCGAAACTAAGGAGCCATTTGTCCTCCGATTACATACAAGCTCCTCGGCGCCGCTTTTGCCGGACTCATGTTTCGCGCTGTAGGGGATTTAAAAAAAGTGACGTGAGTGGAAGGGCGGCGCAGGAGCAGTGTGTGTGTGAGCGGGAGGCACTAGGCAGAGCGGCAGAGAGATGCGACAGAGTTGCGAAATTGCAGGCGCGGCTCGAAATGGCTGTTATTTCAAATAGCGTAGCATATTTTAAACTAATCGGTTAACCGGTTTCAACCGGCTAATGAGGCTCGGTGGTCGGTCAAGAACATTTTTAGTTTTCGCCATCCCTACTTTGGACAGCTCTTTGGTCTTGGCCATGTTAGTAGTTGGATTCTTACTGATTGTATGGGGTGGACAGGTGTCTTTATGCAGCTAACGACCTCAAACAGGTGCATCTAATTTAGGATAATAAATGGAGTGGAGGTGGACATTTTAAAGGCAGACTAACAGGTCTTTGAGGGTCAGAATTCTAGCTGATAGACAGGTGTTCAAATACTTATTTGCCGCTGTATCATACAAATAAATAGTTAAAAAATCATATATTGTGATTTCTGGATTTTTTTTTTTAGATTATGTCTCTCACAGTGGACATGCACCTACGATGACAATTTCAGACCCCTCCATGATTTCCAAGTGGGAGAACTTGCAAAATAGCAGGGTGTTCAAATACTTATTTTCCTCACTGTATACCGTCATACCGCCCAGCCCTATAAGTTAAATACTGCCCAGTGCCCACCCTTTTGATATTCCTTCTGTTCTCATTATAGGAGCCGACTTCCATTTTCATAAGAATGATTATGAAGTGCAGTTTCCTATAGCAACGGCGAGATAAAGTATAGTGACTAGCGAGTAGAGAAGAAAGGAAAGATTTGGATTAGTGTATGCATGACAGGAGAGGATTTAATAGCAAAGATGGAGGGAGGAGAGGTGACTAATAAAACTGAGACGTGCAATAAAAAGGTCACAAATATGAGAGACATGGGGGGCTGGGGAGAGCAAATGACTACTTCCTGTAAGGAACAGTTTCTGAAAGGATTGTGCGAAAATTAATTTCTAGATAAAAACAGGGAAAAACAATTATGTGTAGTTGTCATTTTAGATGCAGTCTCGAGGTCTAGAAGGGAAAAAATATGCCCATGCAAGAGATTAGAGCTAACGTCATAAAATATCTAGGGTAATAAATCAGAGTTTTTTTTGTGGCCTAAAGCATTTTCAAACCTATTTGCAAGAGATAATGCCACCAATTCCTTTCAGCCTCGAAGACCCACAATCAGAGGATTTAATAGCTCATTTATCACAAGCCTTTTAGGAGAGTGGCCAAATGGCCCTCACCTCTACCTACTAACTAGGTTTATCATCCCCTCTATTAGCAGGTTTCTTCATTTTAAAATAATTTTCATTTCCGAACATACACTACCATTCAAAAGTTTGGGGTCAGCAGGATTTTTTTAAAAGAAATTCATACTTTTACTGAGCAAGGATTGATCAAAAGTGAGAGCAAAGAATCCAGAATACATCACGGTTTCCACACAAACATTAAGCAGCACAACTATTTTTAACATTGATAATAATGAGACATTTCTTGAGCACCAAATCAGCATACTAGAATGATTTCTGGAGGATCATGTGACACTGAAGACTATTTTTATTAGGGGTGTAACGGTACACGTATTCGTATTGAACTGTTCGGTACGAGGCTTTCGGTTCGGTGTTCGGTACGCATTTTCAAACTGAACGGTTCGTTGGACCATTTTTCCTGCCGACCAAAATTTAGTTATTTCAAATGTAGGCGGGTCAACATTGTCCAACATCAAATAGCAAACGTAATGTAAGCGGAACGAAACTGAGCTACTCGTTATTGTGGTTGACGGACCGTTTATCAGTTTGGACCAGTGCAGCGCGAGCCAATCTTGATCAAGCGACACTGTTACTACACAGCGCTAAGAGATCCAGTAAAGAAATCATTTGAATTCGCCACTTAAGTAATAACATTGCTGCGAGATCTAGTGAGAAACATTCACATTTCTCCGTTATTAACGGATCAAACAGCGTGTGGAAGCCAGGAAGAAACATTGTGCCATGAATGAACTATCCAGTGTCCACAGATCTGCAACATTTACCATGGTAACACTAACTGCAACCATGGAAGTTTGGCAGGAATAGTAGGCTATAATGCTTTCAAGTAACATTACGTTGGTTTTATTTTGACATTATGAATAAAATTGCTGCCCTCAAATGTTAATCTGAACTAAAAATAGACCTTTGTTTATAACTACTACAATTTTAGGCTACATTTCATTTTTTCCAAGGAGCTGTTTTGTTTTATATGCTCATAAGAAGAGTCTATTATAGCTCCATCATTGCTCAACGTAAAAAAAATTAAAAAAAATCATACTTTATGTTAGTTTTAATAAAATAAAATAAAATCTTTTTGCTGTATCGAAAACGTACCGAACCGTGACACAAGTGTATCGTATTGAACCGAACCGTGAATTTTGTGAACCGTTACACCCCTAATTTTTATGGTGTTATTGGTCTCTTTGGGCCTTAACAGATGTCACTATTTAAACAAAAAATAACAGCAGGGTAATATATGGCATAACTCTAACAACTTTTAAGTGAATCCTTTCAACAATAATTTCTAGCCTGTCTCATATAGCTAATACTGTTAGGCTGTCAGGTTCCGTTGAATGGTCATTAATAAAAGTGCTAAATCATTTTAACCTAATAATCAACCCATCACAGTCTTTCAGCGAAGTAGAAGGTGTCTGTCATGTTCACCTTCTTGTGCCCAAGTCTGATTTGGAACATGGGTTGAACACATAGGTGTTCAGCTGTGACTAATACTCCACATGCTGAGGTGACAATTTCTGTCACAGTGTCTGCAGTTTGTGTGTCATTTCCTGGTAGGTGGCGGCACTGCACTCCTTCCACCCTCTCTCCCTTTTGTCCGCTGCTGAGCTGATGGAATCTCTTAAACATTCTGGGTCAAGTACCTTCAACTGCATATCAATATCCAGAGCATCCTCCAAATGATCCCTCCAATGCATCTCTAGACTTCCAATAGTTATTCATGGATGCAAGATGGACAGGGAAGTGATTTGGGGTACATTGTATCCTTCATCATTCTGACAAAGGCCTAAAGTGGCCTGCAATGTTTTTGTAGCATCTATATGGATGGCAGGGTTGTGTGTTTGGGCCCTAAGAAGCTGTTTGGGACCCAGATCACCAAGGCATGACAGAAACAAGTGTAAGGTTCAGTTTCATGGCTTGTGTTGCACACAATAGTCCATGTCTCGCCATCATAGGCGTAGCCACGGGTGTGCCAGGGTGTGCCTACATAAAAATAGATGCAGAATTAAAGTTAAAATAATTAAACTAAACTTGGGCTATTGTTGTTTAACTTACAGTATTTGTTAATTTAAAATGTAATTTAATGTTTAAATTATTATCGTAAAAAAAATATCTGCCAACAGCCACTGACAGTCTGACGGTCACAAGGTTGTGCTGTTGAGGCTCGTGCCTCATGAGGAGAAATGAAAAAAAAAGAAACTCAGTTAACATACAGTGGTAAAAATTCATGTGGAGTTTTTATATTTATAACATATGATACAGTTAATCAACATCACACGACCAAACGTGCTGAATACCATCTCAATTGAAAATGTGACTGATTTCATATGACAGTTCAATAAACAAGAAATTAATATTAAGTCACTGTAAGCACGTCTAAATCGGTCCAATGGCAGCATCCGATAGAACGAGTGAAGGTCTCTGCGCGTTACTGTCTTTCCGCGTGGCAAAGTAATTTAGTTCCAATTAAATGATCCGACTCCATTTTATCACAACCTCGAATTTAGGTTAGATTGCCAATTGGTTATTGGTCAATTATATAATAGTTTAGCAATACATTAGATTGTTCTATTTAACTCTTTACTTTATATTTTACTCGTTCATTAGGAATCTATGTCGCTCAGAGGTCATCACGCCTTCTGTTTAACACGGGTCTCATGTAGGGATGGGACGGTATGAAAATTTAATATCGCGATTATAGTGACCAAAATTATCGCGATTATCAATATTATCACGGTTTTGTTAAAACGAGATTAAAGCGTTCAAAAAGAGTTGATGATCACACTGAAGACATTTCAACAAGTTTTATATTTGAAAATCAACAAACAACAAATAAAACAAGCACCTCTATGCACTTTTTAGAGCAAGATTCTATTATGTGGCATTTCCTTCCTTATAATGACGGTCGTCAATAGCAACGCATTATAACACCGCGCACATTCATTGTAACGGCCGCCTAGTGTTAAGTAGTGTTCATGACATGAATATTGATGTGCCTTTAAGATAACTTCTATGGCGTACGTTATTGTATGCATGCTGTTTTTAATGTGAGCGCGCACGCACAGTGAGAGTGAGATTGCTCGCGCAAAGAGGAAGATGACCGCTCTACTGCTGACCGTTGTTTTATTATAATGTGTTTACTTCCACTTTGATTTGTAGCGTGTTTTAAAGTGTTTTCTTTTCCCTTTTAACATTCGCTCTTCGACATGTATGTGAAGAGTGTGCTTAACTGAGAGAAAACATCTATAAAAGTCTCGTGGAACTACCAGTTAATTTGCACTGTCTTGTATCTGGGCAGACTTCAAACTCTCTGACAGACGTTACACCATGTATCACAATGGACACGATCTCTCGTTTCATTCAAATACAACTTGCCGTCTTGCGTCTCCGTTTTTAATTGTATTGAAAATTAAATCAAAGAGTTGATTTATTGTTTAGAGTTTGATAATATTGTTGTGATCATCTTGTCTAAACGATTGTTTTGTACGCTGTACATAATGGATTTATAAACAGGTAAGATTTAAAACATTAATCTCAATTCAATGTCCCCGTAATTATGTGGTAAAAAAAATCGGTGTAATAAGTGTATAATGAATATAAATTATTATCCCTTAAATGTCTCTTAATAGTCTTGTTTTAACTTGTTCATTCGTCTTTGGCTCAAAGCCACTTGCTGCGAACTTTTCTTTGCGGAAGCTTCACGTTTATTTCAAGTGAGTGAGATAAAATAGTTCAACTAAAAAAACACCATTTTATGCCCAATTATTTCCCAGATGTAGTTTTGGTATTGAGGTCAAAGTTAACTTGCCTTGCGTTCGCTATACAACAGTGGGTAATGGTCACACAAGACGACTCGGCTACTTTCTTGTGCATGTTAGAGCAGACAGGGTGACCATCCTCGATTAAGTTTCCCTCAGGACTTTTGTTAAAGCCAAAATATGACCACACCTAAGAATTGGTTCTCTTAAAAGGCAGAAAAATCTCCCGAGCACGGTCACTGCCTTCCGCAATTCCTTCTTGAATAAAAAAAACTAACATTGTGCGCTGCGCCTGCGTCAGACTGTTGCTGGCTGAACAGGATCTAAAATCGCGATAATCAAACACGGTTTTAATGATAATTAAATTTTAAACGATATTACTAACCGTCAGGACATTTTATCGTGGTTTATAGTGAAACCGGTAATCGTCCCATCCCTAGTCTCATGATCACAAGCTCGTCAGTTTTCGGTCAATAAACAGAGGTAATTGGCTAAATGCCTAAGATGGTCGCATTCACGCTTAGGCCTACACAATCAAAGATATTTTGGTAAAGCCCCCATGGAATTACATGCACTTGAATTTAACGTAACGTTTACTTCAGTAGAGGTATGCCCACTACTACTGATACAAGTCAACCAACTTTACTTCTCTTATAATAGCTTTGGATTGGCCATGCCGTGATTTCCCACACACACTTATCTAAAGTTACATTAAATTAAAACAGAGGTAAGACACACCCAGATTTAGGTTGGTCAAGCAGCACGTTTGCTGCCCTAAACAGAAATTCACTTCTTGTCTTTGCAAACCAAGTAGCCTACACTTTAATTAGTGCCAAATATTAGCCGTCACTGACGCAGTCTTGCGGTAACATACAATTCCGTTTAATCTACTTGGGAAAACAACTTCAGAGTCAGTCAGAATAAAATCAAATGTAACAATTGATTATGTCAGGTAAATGTATCATGCCAATTTCATAATCAGTTCAAAGATAATACATATAAAACATCAAATGCTCTGGAATAAAGAGAAAAGATGTGAACCTGACATTAGAAAATACATGATGCTGAAGTCTTTGAGGTCCTTCAACATTATGGGTGAACAGAATGCCATCTGACTGGAAGACACACCCTCCTCTTATTTCTAGACTCTTAAGAACTTTATTACCTTTTGGTTTACTTCTTTGGGAATGAGACATTTGTACCAGTCATACTGAGACATTTCAAATGATACCAAACATGTATAATACTGTGTGACAATTATTCACAATAAACCATATAGATTTTTGGGTGAATATCTGGTGGTCTCAGCGTGAGAGAGAGACAATATGGGGGAGGTGACTCGGGGATGCTAGTTTCTCAAGAGAGAGTCAAATGTTAATTTCGTCTTCTAGGGGAGTGGTCGTTCCTCAACCAGACTGCCCGGCATTTTCTAATTTCTCAATTCTTACATCACTTACATTTTAGACACAATATTGACTGTTTTTTTTTTTTCTATTTCAGCAGCGAAAATAGTTCCAAACAAAGATCATAGCAGAACCATAACGCATCTCACCGGAACACATAACCGTGTTTTCATTACTGAATGATTCAGCGTTTTGAACGAACTGTTCGAACGAACCATTTGAATAAATGGCTCAATGACTCAACTCATTAAGACGGTCGCCTGCCGCCACCTACTGGTGGTTTAGGTTCGTGTTTAAAAGTATCATTCTTTCCAATATTTCATATTTGTATGTTCAAAAAATATTTAAAACAATTTCATAACATTATTTAATGCAATTGTAATTTTTCAGTGTAAATTAGGCCCATTTCATTTGATTGGTAACAGCCATATAGTGTCTTATTATTCTAATTTAATTTACTGATCAAATTTAAGAATTTAAAATGAAAGATGAAGCATATTTAATACGATTAGGTAGCCTGGGTTTCCCCATGCTGCCTTGAGCGCAGCGCGATTTTATTCAGGCTGCTAGGCAGTCTGGATACCATGGACCAGATTTTCCCCTCAGCTAGGGAACCAATCACAGAACGGGGAGGGAGCAGCAAGACGATGACGACATCTATGCGACACACCGAAGCAGTTTGTTTATATCTATGGATCCAACATAACAGACGTAAAAATATATGCATATTTTTAGGAACACATCTACAAAAATATGCCTGTATTTCAAGTTGATAAAATAATTTTAAATCCACATCAGTTTATTTGTGCCGACGCGCCACGCCCTCCCAGGATCTATAACGTTACCTAGGCTACTTTCACTTTTAAAAATTCATCATAACCGCGCGCGCGCGCGATCTGCTTGCAGTTATCGAGATGGATGCTGAGGAGTTGAAGAAAAGAATAGCTAGTGGAGATTGTAAAGTTGTCGACAATACGTCATCAAAAATCAAGTCCAGTGTGTGGGAGAAATTTGGAGTTATCTGAAGAAAATATTGTGAAAGGCTTTGCTGCAAACATTTTCGTGTTGGATAGCCGCAAATGTGGAACTTCATCCCTGAGGAAGCATGCAGGAACTGTGGTAACAAAGCAGTTCTATCGAACGGTATTTTTCATATTTAACACTGTTAAGTATGTGTGGTGTGCAGGGCGTGTTTGAACCCAAAATGGTCAGATGTAGGCTAGACGAAATTGCGTGGCAGATATAGTGTTGTAGCCGCGTCTGTTCGACTGGTAAAATGTTATAAGGCACTCAGTTTTGTGGTAACGTTAGCCATGTTCTTCATGTACCGGCCTTTTGACAGCTTCGGCTGAAGTTGTCCTTGTGTTAATTGTCGTGTAATAACTTCTGTATGACCTGGCAATAGAGCCCGACCGATATATCGGCGGGCCGATATTATCGGCCGATATTAGGCATTTTCCTAACTATCGGTATCGGCATTTATATTGGCCGATAAATTAATATTTAAAAAAATGCAGCGTGCAGTGATTTATGTAAGGATGGCGCTGCCAATAAAGCACCTAAAAGCTGTCACAAAAAACGGGCAAAAGTGGCAAAAAAATAACGGCCGCGTCCGGTGTAGACACAGTGTTAAAGCTCATTCTGCTACGTTACAACATCAAGCAATATTCCAATAATTTATGTAACTATAACACTTTATATAGGGCCATTTTGCATTAAGAGTAGCCAGATGGACACGCGAGACGCGACATGTTCAGAATTAATACACTTTTAGTAAACTACAGAACAGCGCGAGCGGGAAGCGGCGGAGAACGCGTCTGAGAATGGACACTGCATTAGTGATATAAAATGCACACACAGGTCTGTTAAATTAAGCAATACTTTTAAGGTAGTCTAATATTTTTCTGACTAACAAAATTACTGACACAGTAAAGGGTAGATTTAAATAAAGAAAAACGAAATTTAAATAAAGAAAACGAAATTTAAATAAAGAAATTAAACGAAATTTAAATAAAGAAAAACGAAATTTAAATAAAGAAAAACGAAATTTAAATAAAGATAAACGAAATTTAAATAAAGAAAAACGAAATTAAGTTAAATTAAAAAACGAGATTATTCTATTTTCCACAATGTCAAAGCAACACAGCTTAACCCAAAACACATGCACTTCATCCATACAAACTCCGCTGTTCTGCGCTCTAGCCAGAGAAAACTCCCATTGCTGGAACACTTGAGCGTCAGTTCTATTTCTAGCATGCATGCGTTTTCCGCGTGGCTCGAGCTGCGCCTGAGAGACGTGTCTCACGCAGGCAGTGTGCAAACTCCAACCTGTTAACATGGGAGCCGAAATAAAAACGGCCATGCCACGCAGTCAGTGTGTCGCCGGCCTTATTCAAGCGCGAATGAGAACCGTTTCGCGGGGGATCCCAGATGTGAAAAAAAAAACGAATGTAAAATTTTCAAATCGAATACCAACCCACCGAACGAATATTCAAATATTCGGGTCCAGCCCTATAGCCTAGTTTCACGTTTAGTACATTTTGCTTACTACTTATTTAAAATAGTATAAAACTACTGTACATATGTAATTATAAACGTTTTCATTATGATATTATTAATTTTACTTTACTAAAAAGATCTGAGTTCTTCCTCCACTGGTAGATATTAGAGAAATTAAGATTAAAAATAGAAGATAAGGTTTTGTCAGTGACACTTTTGATATATTTATTGATACAAGTTATGTTTTAAATAATGTGACTAAATTAAAAGACAAAGTCGTTAGTGAAGATTATGCAACAGTATTTAGAATATAATATAATATAAAATGCAATGCAAACTAGTTTGGTTACAGCTCAAATTCTCATTCTATCATTCACCCTGCCTCCATTACATATCTTTGTCACACAAGTGTTTGATCACCACATTTGAGTGATCATTGCAAAACGTTTATATATTTATTCTGTTTATACTGTGTATTCTATATACAGTACCCATCAAAAGTTTGTACACACCAATTGGAAAGTGTGTCCAAACTTACTGTAATACACATAAATAATATTGCTACTGTATTATAATATATACATAAATAATATCGGCCGATATATCGGTATCTGGCTTTTTTTTATCGGTATCGGCATCGGCGCCCAAAAATCCATATCGGTCGGGCTCTACCTGGCAATAAACATTTTTGTAAGTGTGTCTATAATGTGATAGTCTAAACTGATTTTATTTCGGGTGCGGGTCGGGTGTCGGTTCTATTTTAAGCGGGTCGGGTGCAGATTTTAATTAGTGCTGCTGTCGGGAAATGGGTCGGGTGTTGTTTTAAGCACTGCGGGTACGGGTGGGTGCGGATTTACAAAATCGGACCCGTGCAGGACTCTGGTGTACACATAAATCTCTGACCCATCGTCGTCTTCTTCGTTGAATATCTGTCGCTCTACATACGTCATCTGGTATAATTGAAACGATTGGCTATGAGCTACGTACAGGCGCATTTGATAGACATTTGTAGGGCCCAATAAACGGCTCTGGGCATTCGTAAACCACGCCTCAAATACGAGAAAATGAACATGTAGTTCCCAGACCACGTCTCAAAGAGAAAGTGGTCTGACGTTAGCCAGGCTAACGATTAGGGACAAACGCTCTTTAAAAAGGTTAAAATATCATAGCCTAAATATGCAGATTTGAATACGTCAAAGCTGACTGAACACTGATGAGAATATTGCTTCAGAATAAATTATATTTACAAAAAAAAAAACTTTTTCTGGACAAGCTAATTTTTTACTTGGACAAGTGAATGACCGATTTACTTGTTCGAAGGACAAGCACATGTAAAGGCTTAATATCGAGCCCTGAGATATATTTTATATACTATTATGGTTATGTGGCAAGCCTGAGTAGATGTAAAGTTACGATTGATTACATGACTCTATGAGATCTTCTCTATTTATTAGCGCCAAGTTTAAACTAGGCCGACATATCAAACATGTAACATATCTCATTTGTGCATTAATGGCCATTATGTTTAAAGTTTACTAATTAAGGAAGGTATTATACCTTTGTTGACTAATCTCCCCTCAGACGCAGAGCCCACAAGATGGCACCATTTATCGGTGAATTCGATATAACAAAACCGATACCCGATTATGAAAAATGCTTAAATATGGGGGAAAATATCAGTAAAACCGATTATCGGTTGAATAATTACATTCCAGTGTACTGTGGGAAAAACATACTGGCATACAGACATCCCAGGAACAAGATTCTGACAGAGTCTTCATGTGTTTCTTATTGCTTTACAGTTTGACCACAACATCACTTGCGATTTATGAAGTGATTCTGACAGTAGCTTAATTTCATCAGTGCAATCCATAAAGTCTTGGCTGTATGCAAGCCCATTGCAGTAATTACAGAGTGAAAGACAACACAAAGCATTTAAATCATGTCTTGGCTTGAAACGTTCTTTCACTAGTAAGCAAGTTGCTCTTTCTTTATCTGGTTTTACCTGCTGGCCCATTTGGACCATTAGTTCACTATGGCCTTGATGCAAAAATAATATATAGTTCAATTAAACTAGGAAAGGAAAACAGTGGTGGTCATTCACATATTCAAAGGCAATGAGTTTATGCAGAGCTCAGTCTTTCAATACAAATTTGTACAAAAAAACATGCATCATTTTGCCACAGTTGCCATTTTCTGTTTAAATGGTCTCTTCTTTGTCCAGAGGACAGACACAGTTTGGATGAGGGGGGAGTCCTTCTGTGACAGTTGGGCAGACACCAGCACCCCCTCTATGCCAGGACTCCCCCTGTCTTCTCCATCTGGCACACCAGTGGGAAGATGAAGCGCCAGAACGGCATCTTCCCGTTCTCCCGCATGCTGCTTCCTCTTGTCCTCGTGATACAGTCTGGACCGCCCTCAGTGGGACTCCAAAAAAAACCCCACTATTTCCATCCAAACCTACAAACCCTGTCCAAACCCTGTAAAACAGCTTAAGGCAACACCTAGCTCCCTTCAACACTACTGAAGCAGTTGCTGTATGCTTTGTGGAAGATTTTTGTCTATAATGGCTGACAAAAAAACTGACTTGTTTTCAGCATTCAGTCAGGATGAATTGAGAATATTCCACAGTTCACTCCAGAGTGACTATCCAGAGAAAGGAGAAAGTGCTAGTGGAGGTATTTTTTGCTGAGCAAAAAAAAACAATGTTCGCTAAATTCAAAACAGACACAGATTTGTTTCAGCCCAGCTGGTCAGTGCTGACCTTTTGATTTGAAGCTTGGAGTCTGCAATTATGCCCAATTACTACGCTAAACCATACTTACATCGTGAATACCAATTGATTAATCAAGCAAACACCACAATAACTCCGGGTCTGAACAACAACTGTAAGGCGTCCAGTTTGAAGGTATTTGATTATTTCTTAGGGACAGTTATATTAGTGCCCATACATGGGGAAGTCATTAAATGACTGGACTAGAGATGCACCGATTGCAATTTTTCTTGGTCAATTCCGATTTGTGTGACCTGCCGATACCGATTTTTGCTGACAGCATATACAAACAAAAATCTACTTTTTTTGTTTGTTTTTTTGTTCAAGACAATCGGCCAATACCAGACCCTGGCAGTTTGATCGGTGCATCACTAGACTGGATTTATCATTCCTACCTGGAGTCAGTTACACTTTATTTTAAGGTGATATAGTTACATTGTACTTAAATAAGTACTGAGTAATATTAATTAACCACATGACATGTACTTACAATACAGTTACGGTTAGGGTTTGATATAGGGTTAGTTACTTGTAATTATGCATAATTTACTTTTATTACTTATAGTATGTAGCAACGTGTAACTGCGTCACCTTAAAATAAAGTGAACCCATATGGACCCGGCTCATATATAGAGACCAGAATTTCAAAGACTTGCGGGTGGGTACTTTTGAATAAAAAAAATATTCAAAAAGAAAATTCAATAAAAATAATAGCAACCCTAGCAACTGAAAGACATGAAATGCTCTTGGAAGGTTGGTCCCAATATTATAATAAATGCAAATATATATTTTAATGAATAGCCTAAATACAATTAATATATTAAAATAATCTAAATTAAATACAAAAAAAGCACAATTAAGATGCAAACTACAATCAGTTATTTTATTGAAGAGCATACAGCTCTTGAAACTCCACAAAACAAATCATGGTTAATGTAATGTCAGTACAATCTGAAAACAAGCAGCTTTGTCATTATTATAGCAGAAATCAGAGTACTGGGGGGAATATTGAGGCAAAAAGTTTAAGAACCACTGGTCTAGATAGAATAACCAAACTATCAATAGGGTAAAACCCTTTTAACTAAAAGGCAGGACTTTCCATTCCCACAGCTACCATATGATTTTTCCCATTCATATTTCCACAAGTAGAACATCTCCTCCCATTTAAATGGTTCTGTCCTATTTGACAAAACTGTCCTCCATTTAATGTTATATGGTTTTACGAACACTATCTTAACTCCGCTGCCACACTTACGCTTAAAAAAACAAACAAGCAATGCAATCCAAACCACTGTTTGACAGTGAACCCACCCAAACCACAACAACTGCACATCCCAGTTCTCTAAACAGAGCTGCAAAATAGCCTCCCTTATCAATATTCAAAAGGAGCCCACAGCAAATTGTTTAATTGTTAAACACATAAGGCCATTAATGTTGCATAAACGTTAAGGAATCCTCCCTATCAGTACAGCGCCTCACAACTCCCCTCTACATTCATCTTCGAGTGACAACGCACAGAACCACATGCATGTCAATATGACAAGCGGCCGGCTGACTTTATTGGATTATTGAAAATTGAGGTGACAGAAAAGAGTAGCAAGAAGAGAATCAACAAAGACATCGAGGGAACCGGTGCACGTATGTCTGCGTGTTTGGATTAGGGTATGGAGGTGGAGGTCACCTTCACACGACTCGCTGGCAGTAATCGTGCCTTGGACACGTCTTTCTGCCTAATAGAGCCACCACAATGGTGACGGGGGCCCGGTGACTAACTCGCTAATCTAATAAATCACACGCAAAATCACAAACTGGACATGGCCTGTAGCGTCATTGGTGCACTGCAACGGCTAGGGATGGGCAGCATGAGCAGAATCCTATTATGGTAGGAGTAAGATCTAGAGATGCACCAATATTACAGTTCTGGATGATACATTAGGTATGTTATAACAGATTACAGATAAATCACAAAAATAAAAATTATATATACTTTGTCACAAGCAAATCAATTTTAAATTTGAGCATCACAACCAGGGTCCGAAATTAACACCCGCCAAGCGCCAAATGCGGGTAGATTTTCTGTTTGGCGAGTAAATCTCAAAAGGCTATCCGCCACACTGGCGGGTGCTCTGGACAATTTTTTATGTTTGTATTCAACATAATAGGCATACCTTATTATCTCAATTAAAAGTACTGAAATGAATGTATATGTGACAAAAAAAAAAGGCTGTTTATTATTTTGGCCGGTAAAAAATATGCTTGGCTGGTGGATTCTTTCATCTACCAGTCCCCGTGGCAGGTGAGCCAAAAAGTTAATTTCGGACCCTGATGACAACATTATAATGTACAGTGTGAAAAATGAATATTCATATTAAGATATATTTAGGCTAACAGTGTTTTATTTGTGCTTTAAAAGAAAAAAATAAGGTAAAATGAGCTTGCACAATTAAATATAGGCTACTGGCTAAATATCCAATAACATCTAGATAGGGGTTAAACGGATCGTTGTTGATCCGTAATCCGTACGGATGAGGCCCCACGGTTTGGTACACATTTGGATCACGGATTAATTGCAAAGTTTAAAAATCAGAGTGAAAGTTTATCATATAATCAAACTGCAAGCAATAGCCCAAATAAACAACAGAACAAAGATAGACTAAATAATCAGTGCTTTTCAGGAAGGTCTAACAGTAGTTTTCAAGGCTAACGGCTAATTTAATAAAGTAATCAAATGTAAAATAACACTGCATAGTCTTCACAGTATAAATTACATTTATTATTTAATAGATTTATCCATATTTAAGTTAGGAAAGTTATTCAGTCAAGTTATTCCTTTTGTTGTTTGATTAACAACATACAGGAATATTAGGCTGCTGTCACTTAAGACCCAATGCAAAGATCGATTCTAATTTGATTTACAACATGTAAATTCATACACTTCTACCAAAATAGTAGCTAAGTGGCCGGTGAAGTGGGAGAAAAATAGAGTAAACGCTATAGTTACGTACACAATGTGTATCTGATATGAATATAACACCTCGTCAATTTATAACTGAAATGATTGTTTTCGCTGCTTCCATAGACATCAGTGTGTGTTTAGCCTACAAGCTATAAATGTATGGTTTTGCTAGTGGTTGTGTATTTAAATGTCTGAAACCTAAAATAAACATTATGTGGTTGAAATCACTGAGACACAGCTTTTTGTGAACACGCTTCTCTAACGGTCAATATTCCTATACTGTCATACCGTCAAGTCATAGCATGAGACATTAAAGGGGTCATATTTTAGTTGTACTGTGTCAACCATTGAATAACAGTCAAAAATCAGACTCTGTATTCTGTAAGCACCAATATAAACAAGCGTCAAAAGAATAGGCTTTCACCTGTAAACAAGCTGGAAATAAATATCAGGGCAGGTTTTCAAAAGAACAGCTTGCACAGTAAGGCCTCTTTCTTTGCTCAAATAGGGTTGAAAATAAATCAGGGCAGAGCAATTACCTCTCAGCACAAACCATCAAAGCTGTAACTTAAGCAAATAATGTAAAACTGAAAAGATGGGGGGCACATCAAAATAGCCTTATTCACTGTTCTTATAAAGGGTATGGGCCATTTCTTGGCAAAAGTCTGTTTCCACTTTTCGTTAAATGGAGATGTCCCATAAAACTGTGGTGTAAATGGTTTATAATGCCACCAGCAGGCCCACTAATGGAGAACCTGTTTTCAATCAGCAGCCAAATTACTGCAGAATTAGCTTCCAGACACTAAGCTACTTCTCAGTTCTCTAAACACAGAAGAGTCTGAGAAATATGTAAACTTAGCAATTTCAATGACAGCGACTTGGGTACTACAGCAAACACAATGGCTGACATCCAACTGGTATTCGTAGGGTCATATAGGGTTCCAAAAAGTGAGCAACTGAACCCATACACGAAACGCCGAGCTACAAGGCCATCAGTGAAGTGTACATGATAGTCACTTTAAAGGAATAGGCAAGT
The DNA here is from genome assembly GCF_963993115.1 of Abramis brama. NCBI lineage: Eukaryota > Metazoa > Chordata > Actinopteri > Cypriniformes > Leuciscidae > Abramis > Abramis brama. Next base: position 26,540,481 of record NC_139969.1, on the reverse strand, counting down.
TCACTCAAAAATGAAAATTCGGTCATAGTTTACTCACTCTCATGTCATTCCAAATCGGTATTCCAAAGCATTTAAGCAAGTATTTAAGATCAATGCCTCGCTATTCATTTTGAAACCTGACATAATTTTTTAAAGCCTTGAATTGCTCCTTGTTTGATGGCTTTTACCAAACATCACATGGAGACACACAGTATGGAAGTTAAAGGCAATAAGACAAAAGTTTTACTTCCAAAATACAAATATTTTAAGTTATAGGCTAAGCATTAATTTTGACATCATTATAACAACAACAAACATAATACAAAGACATTACTGCTTTCTAAAGAGAAAACAAAATTTTTATTTTTAGAATGATTCTTTAAAATTATTTTCTAGAATATTTTTTAATTGTTTCAGGTCTATAGTAACAGTACTCAAAAAAGGATATAATGTCAACTTCATAGAAATTACATTTGTCCAGGTAATATTCTGCATATATTTCTAATAGTATAAATAGGTATTAGCCCACATTACAATAACGGTAGTTGTCTTTATATACAAGGGGGTCAAGCACACAAAAAAAAAAAAAATCACCATATTTGGAAATCTGTGGCAACAAAATTTGAAAATTCCAGCTTTAGAGTAAAAAATAAACCCCTGAAGGACAAAAAGACCGTTTCGACGATCCGCGAAAACAATTAAAAGCGCCTGTATTGTATTGTATGTCAGGCGATGTCACTTTGTAAAGAAACACTACGCGCCTGTAGACGGAACTGGTAATATGCATGCACATGACGTCACCGTTTTCACAAATTCGCATTTTTGTAGTTTACACAAAGATAATAACAATATTGTTTTCAAAAACTTGCACTTTGAAACCCATTTCCAAAGGTTTGCATTTTCAGGCCCCCAAAACACCATTGTCATCATGTAAATGAACGGCCAAAACGCATACAAAAATGTTTTTAGTTTTTAGTCGAAAACGTTGTCGTGTAAACAGCCCCTAAGTCTAGTCAAAGCTTTGTCTTTTATTCAGGTGCTCATGACCTTCTTAGACTGAACGAAACTATAGCAATTAGCAAACAACGGATCTTCTAAAAACTTCTAAAACAAACAAAAAAATTCGACCACACTGACTGTGCCACGGGACTCCTAAAAAAAAAGTGTTGACTAGGCTGAATTGTTTAAATAAATAAAAAATGCATGTTCCCATGCCAGAGCCCAATGTACCACTGAGAAGTCCAAGAGACTTTCAGTTCCCAGATATGAGTCCTATAAATGTTGATCCCCGACACCACAACCGATGCACTACAGAAATAAAATCTCTCATTAGAGCCCAGGCCCTGAAATTACCCAAATTCAGCGCACATGGAAATCATAAGACAGCGTCAGCAAGGGGGAAGTTTGCACCAAGTGGCTTTTCAGCATGTGGCAACAGAGGGCCGGGCATTTCAAACGTGCCAATTAGTTCCCTCTGCCAGAATGAAGTAGGTAAGAGGGTGAAAGAGGAAGGCACCAAATTATACTGACACAAACAAAACAGCTAGAAATACTAAGATCCACTAAACAACTGTATATCTTGCTTAAAGGGCATCTCCAACGGTTTTATGCTCATTAATTAATGACGGCTGCTATGACAAGGTACATCCAGAATCCAGAAAATCCTTTTCAGGCACAATGCTTTAATTATATTTTATTTTAGCAGGTCACAATGATCGGCTGCATCTGAAATTCATCCAATGATTCAGCAAATCAACAAATTAGTGCCTGTGATCCAATCACAAGTGTGATGTTATCAGTTCATCTTAATGCCAGTCAAAATATAGAGCACAAATTTTCTCCAGCAAGCCGTTAGCCTCAGGAGTCGTTCTGTCTTTATGAACAAAACCAGAACTGACAGAATATTAAACTAATTACATGAACTGAACGTACAGTAGTACCAGAAGATTGCGCAGGGTCAAGAAAATGATGTTGTCCCTGGTCAAATTACTTCAGACTTCTGATGCAATTGCACGAAACTTGCTCTTGAGCTTTTCCAGATCATTTGATATTGCTGAGATGCTTCATGTGCACTTTGAAATTCTTAACTTATGCTCTTTTGTTTGTTTGTTTTTAATACATAAAACTCTGGATGGTTGAAACCCTCACCCGCAGTGTTCGCGTATGGTCATGTATGTAGGCTCCATTCTTAAAATAGGCTAACTCCTGACGGACAGAATTGCTGTGTAGAAGGACCTGGGAAAGGGCAACAAAACCGGCGTAACAAATAATGCATAATGTTTATAGCATATAACAAGAGTGGTATTGTTCTGCTGGAGCCCCACTGCATGAGTGATGTTAAGGGAACAGTTCACTCAAAAATTAAGTCTATCATCATTTATTCACCCTCATGTTGTTGTAAACCTGCAGGACTTCCTTTCTTCCACAACAGGAGCTGTAAGGCACAATGTCTTGACTGACACACAGAAAATATGCAGTGAAAGTGAATAGAATGCCATTCTGCCAAACATCACCCTCTGTTTTACATTTATGAGTAAATGACAGGATTTTAATGTTTGACTGATCAGCGTTTTGAGGCGCGTGAGCTTTACTTCTCATGTAAATCTCACTGACACATTTTTTTAAAGTCCCACCAAAAATATATCCAAAACAGGTCAAATAATACTTTCTAACAGAGCGGTGTGGATATAAGAGTTGGTTTGAACTGCACTGTAAAATATTATGATTTGGAAACGTAAAATAAAACTCATTGCGTTGTAGCGATGTTTGATTATAATGCCATTGGAAATACTGACCTCAGCAGACATCGACTTTAAAGGCAGCATACGGCTACGTTTTGGGTAAAAAAACTGAAGAAAAAAAAAATATATATATATGTTTGTATAATGAATGTGCGTTTCAAAATATGCACGGATCACTCACAGACGGAGGCATCTTTTTAAAAATTTACTAAATCTCCATGTACGTGTTTGGAATTAATTTCTTTACGCCTTTTTCATAATCACACCCGATTGAACCATTTCAAATATTATATGCATACCAAAATAAAATAAAATAAAAACATTGACACGATTGCACAACATTAATATATGGCATATTTTACATAAGAAAAAGCATCTTTGGAGAAGTGAGCTCGCTAATAGAAGAATGTCCCGCGACACTTGCTCTGTACGTTAACGCATTTTACCAGAGAATATGCGCTGTGCATTATAGATTACCTGTGGTCAAGAGTTCAGCTACATCATTGTCTGGTTCGTTTACATGACAGAACTACATTGCGCCCTGCACTTGATCCTCATCAAACGCTTCTTAACAAGAAATTGGGACCACGAGGCACTAAAATGAGAGTTACAGCGACAAAATATGGTCAGTCATTACTTATAACTTGCTGTGCTAGGAGATGAACTCATTTGCACTTGCCCTTTGAGAAAACCACCCTAAATTAAAGATATGCAAGTTTTTTAATCGGTCGGTTAGCTAGTGCACTAGCTTAGCCGACGTCAACTCACCCGTTAGTTTCTCTCTGAGAATTACTAGAATTTCGCGAGCACTCCAAACCTCGTGGCTGAGAAGCTTCTCTTTAATGCAAACAATAATCACCTTAAAAGTACCGCTTTACGCAAAACAAGTGTCGTGAACAAGACCGAGTGAACAGAGAAACGCTTTGAACTCACCGTCTCTCCGTTCCGCCGCGGTTTGCATTTCTTTCCGTGCACGGCAACCGCTCGTTTCACCCGGTTCAGTTGGCCACGTACAAATCCACTTTTAAATCGGCTGGAAAATTCTTTGATTTCACAGAGTAACGACTCTTCCTCTACTAATGTGCCACGCGGCCGTTATAATCCCGTTATTGAGACTGGATTGGTTGCTATAACTACGGTAGAGTGTAAAAGCTTCTATTGTTGTGAATCCAGAGTTTGTGTCTCACGGACTTGTGCTCCAGAGCGGTCGGAGACACTGCTGCTGCTCTGCCGTCCCCTCTATCACGCTGTCGCTGTCTCTCTCTCTCTCTCTCTGCCTGCTTTACAGGTTGCTCGTGCGCATTTTCGGAAACATTCGTGACCATTCGGCCGCTCGCGAGTCGGTTAGATTAGTCTCCGTTTAGATTAGTGTGGTTGCTGCTTTATGAGAACAGAGGTATTTAGTGGGGTTTAACCTAAATAGAATACATTAATCAAAGAATATATGTAATAATTTTAATATATTATATTACACAACAATATCCATCAGCCCAGCCCAGACCTTTTACACAAAAACTCTTTATAAATAACAACAGTCAGTTTATTGAAGTTGACCGTGGCCAAATTATGAATCGCATATTAAAACATAATTAATTGAATGTTACATTATTTAACTTAAAAGTAACAACTAAAACAATAAAGCATAATTAAAAAATATAGATTTAAATTAATTCGTCTTGAGACGAAAGTTAATTGCTATCGTCTTCTTCCCCATTTGTGATGTCCGTGTAAACCGGGTTCTTGAATAAAAAATCTTGTTGTTTTTTTAACCTATAGAGCGGGATTTGATAGCGCTTCATCAGAGGAAAGGGCTGTGTTCAAAACCGCCTCCATACCCTCTTTCACTATTCTTTACATTACTCCACTAATATAGTTCACTTTAGGGACTGAATGAAACAGAGTGAGTGAATTTGGACGGTTTTGCATAGTTTGTGCTTGCTGTTTAATAATCATTTGAAACATAGCATACTGGCAGCTCCAGTAGTAATGAAAAGATTTATCTTGAACTCTGTCATGGAAAATAACATGTATAAACCTAAACTAAACAATTTAATCATTAATTTAAAGGAATGTATACTTGTATGATATTACGCTGTAGCCACATTGGACCAGCGGTTTGGAAAATGGATGGATGGATGATTCACCTGTGGGCGTCATCTTCTGGTGAGAACCAGGAATAAATTTGGCACAACCGCCACAGTGCATTATGGGTATTCTCTAGTCGTTGAGTGTACATCGGTTGTACACTCGTTATTGCGGTGCATTGTGGGATTGAATGAGTGCACTCGATAACATCCACTATGCTTTTCGGACACCGAATGGTTACAAATGGCTGTCCCCTAAAACAGTGACGTATTTAAGGGTATAGGGGTGATTTCGGACACAGCCGAGATGTCACTGCAAGACAGAGGGCAAGTTATTTTGATTAAATATTATGAGAGCACGTGAATAAAAAAAAAAAAAAATAAAAAAAAAAGGATGTCCATTGATAAATCATTTATAATAAAAACTATAAATACTGCAATATTCCATAAAAAAAAATAATAAGAATTGTCAATTCTGATTTCATGGTGTCTTTAATTATTTAATGAATCCCTGTATAATAACTATTTAATATATTCTATAAAATATATATAAAATAGAATATATAAAATAGTTATTATACAGGGATTCTCGCCACCTCCATAGTGTGGATTTTAAGGGATATATATATAGGAAGAATATATATATATATATATATCCCTTAAAATCCACACTATGGAGGTGGCGAGAATAATTTTCCATTACATTAAAAGAAAGATTACTTCCCATTACTTGATATAAAGAAACATATCATGTGCAACTGGATGCATTTAACCTTATTTTTGGCCAGATTTTACTCTCAGATATTAATCTGTTCTCAGTTCTCAGTTGCCGAGTTCCAAATTCTGAAGTAGGAGAAAGTAAATAATGGATTTGACATTAGTCTGACACATTTCTGAAAGGAATCCATTACACGTTCTTTTAATTCAAGGCAGAGTAATTTCAGCGGGTTTTATAGTAGGCCTATCCATTTGTTGAAAAAATGGGTTGCAAAAATATGACCAGTAAAATATATAATGTAGCTTGCAGAAAATGGAAGGAAACTCTTATTTTTCGTCCGCTGAATTTAGTGGATCAACATGAAAAATGCATACAATTCTTGAGGAAAATACAGCCAAGGTCAAGTCTCAAGCAGGGGCTTCTACAGTGTGTGTCCTGTGCAGGCAGCATATATTACAATGGTGGCATCATCATACATATCTGTGCGTAAATGTCTGCCAGATTTATCATATAGCATAATGGTTTTAAAATAACAAAGCCGCATTTGCGTTTCAGCACTCCGGTCCGGCTATGGGTGTGTTTTGGTGACCTCTCAGAAATTCCCCTGCAGTAGCTGAACCAGTATAAGCTGGCTATGAAATGGAAAGCACAATCCTCTTGAGAGGTAAGGGCTGCCACACCTCGGGATTAAGATGTACTGTTGGTGATTTTGAAATGTGAAATATTAATCAATTCCATCTAGTGGGATTTGCTCCCCTGAGAAAGCCGTCGGTAGGATGGAGGATCCCTTTATCTAATAGTTTGGGACATTTTAAGAATAAAAACTGTGTTAGTATAACCATGACAGTATACACACAGTTGCTGTTTTTAGACTTTCTGCTGCAAATGTTCTTCCTAGCTATGAATTTGAAGGCCGTCACTGGGTGCCAATTCAGAGTAATCATTTATTTTTTGGCAGCAACCTGCTGACATTTCTCACTTGTTACATGACTACTTTTTTGTGAAGTGAGAAGCAAGAGACCACCGATTGATGACTGCCATTAAAATAACAAATATGTAGAAAATACCCTACCCTGAACAACGGTCATTTAACATCATTATAGTTATACAAAACATATTTGACAGCAGAATGCTGTGATTGACCAATCAGAATCAAGTATTCCAGAGAGTGCTAGAATAATATTGTAGTATTGTCTGTAGTTTGTTGATGGTGGCTAATTTAAAGCAACATGAGAGGAAGAACATATCAAGAACCAAGTGAATAATATTCTTTTACATAGAATTAAACATTTAAATCTACATTTCTATAATAATAATAAATGGCATTTTCTAGTTGAAGAGAAAATGTAATGCAAGAGCTATGGAGAGCTAGAGAACATTACAGGAGAGGAGTGGTGGGCTAGAAAAAGTTGAAGAAAATAGATATATATAGATATGACTTTGATGGTGTGTTATTGAAAAAAGAAATCAAAGCTAGAATGTCCCAGCAGTGAAGATGTCAGAAGAAGAGTGTAAGATGTGGCTGAGGTGGAAAGTCAGTCAGCTTCTCTGCTCAATTGAGAGATGACAATGGAGTGAGGATCATCTTTAACTGGCTGATTTTAAGAGAATGAAATTGAATCAAATTAAATGCAAGGTATGTATTACTTATTAATATGGAACAAGTATACTGTATATATAATGATGTTATATATACTGTATATATGTTATATACACTTTGGCAATCCAATATGGCGGATGGCAGCAAGAACGCACAGAGTGCTGCGAGTAAATCTCAAAATCAGTGATTTACACAGCTACTGATGGCCAAGTCATAGTGGAGGATGAATTTTTAAACTTTCTTATTATCAAGATGAAAACCTTGAATCAGGATGATATCATTTTATTGGCTGTGAATCACTTTGGGTCGGAATGGATTGAGAAAGTTCTCTTTGATCTCTGTCCTATTCCACTCAACGCTATGTAGCACATAAGGGACCGCAAAAGGACGTGAACAACGTCAAGAGTTGTCTGAAACTACTTAACGAGGTCGGTGAAAACATCCCTCGTTTTGTGTCACATAATTTAGATGAACTACCACCGGTGACTTTTAATAGTCTTTATATTTCCTGTCTGCTTGGGAAAATTGAGCGTTTAAGCATGGATATTTCTGCAATGAAGCGAGCCATGTCTGTACAAACTACTATCTGTGAAGATCTTCGGGTGGTTATGGCGGATATAAATCAACGAATGTGTGTGATTGAACAACCTGGATTTGGCAGAGGGAATGCGTATATTCCCCATGTAAACGAGGAGGTGCAGAGCAAGGGGCCAGAGGCTCATGCGTCCCCGGCTTGCGAGCAACCTGATGTGGATGGAGCGAGTTCGGCTGCCTCCAGGATCGGAAAGGAGGCACTAAGTTGAAACTTTGAGGGTGCTACGGTGTGGATGCTTGGAGCTTCAGCCCTGGTTGCTGGAATTGCAGAAGGAACACCAGATGTGGAACCGAGAAGTAACTTGGTAATGTAAATGAGCCGAGTGGTGAAGGAGGGTCGCCGTCAGAAATATGTGAGTGAGAACGTTGATGTGCGGCCTAAACCCCGTGCAAACCAACCCAAAGGGAAGAAGCCTGGTGGTATTGTTGGAACATGTGCTAGGGGGAATATACAAGCTGTGAAGACGAAGTTGGTGAGCGTTTTTGCCACAAAATTTGATATTTAGACTCAGACACACTGGCTAATTATTTGAAGGCTAAACTCCAACGTGATTTGTCAAAAGATGGATACTACTCTGAACCGATATAGTTCCTTTAAAGTAACTGTTGAATATGATAAGGTGGGCGATATGTATGAGCTACAGAATTTGTGAATATGATTTATGAACCTTAGAGTAGTATCATATTCACGTGGGCTGCACTTGGGACGCAGTGTTGGTGACAAAGTGCAACACATTGTTATTGACAAGCCTCTGAGTATGCGGACATTGTATGTGTACAAGAGACTTTTTTATCAAAACAAGATCTAGACAATTTTTATTTTTTTAATGAGGATTTTTATGGTGTGGGAGAATCTACATCAGATTTAAGTATGGGAACAGTATGTGGCAGAATACCAGGGGGTGTGGCCATTTTTTGCCATAAGAAGTATGATCCACTGATAAGTGTGATTAGATTGGAGGTGGATTGGTGTATAGCAATTAAAGTGGAACATAATAAGAGTGCACTGTAAAGACTTATTGTTGGTTTAACTTAAAAAAAGTAAGTTACCTGGTTGCCTTAAAATTATGAGTTCATTGAATTTTAATTTAAAAAAAATTAAAAAGGTTTAATAAATAGAAACACAAAATATTATGTTATCTGAACCACATTAATTATCTAAGTTGATCTGACAAAAGATTATTATTATTAAATCATGAAAATAATTTTTATTTTAAAAAAAGTTTTATCGTTTTGAATGTGTATACTCCTTATGAATTCTGTCAAAATGAAGATGAATATAATCAATACGCTTGCTTTTTTTAAGTTATTTTATTAAGGAAAGTGTATATACATCTATATTTATAATAGTGGACATGAATGCCGATATATCTGTTGATAACTCTTTGTTTGGTCAACATTTAATTAGGTTCGGCCAAAATAGTAAGTTGGTTTTATCTAGCCAAAAAATTGTTACCAATAGATAGTTATACATACATCAGTGAAGCATAGAATACAACTTCTTGGACGGATCACTGTATATGCACAGCTGATGCACATGATTGTCTAGGGGAACTTGAGATATTGTATGACCAGAGGGTTGTTCCATAAAACAAGATTAGAATGCAAGCCCGGCTTATTTTGGTTAGTCAGACTTATTGTCGGTGGATTCTGTTTCATAAAGCAAACTTAAAATAGTTCAAACTCAGTTACCCTGGCAACTTATGCTGGGAAACTAGCCTGGTCCAGGGCAGGCTAACTGTCAGGCTAAGCCTCAGCTGTTACACAGATCCTCTAACACTGACCGACAAGAACACAATGATATTACCACTGACACTCTCTAATACCATTATTGGACTTTATTAACCACTATTAGTCCAAAAATAAATACACAGTATACAGAAAATCAACTTAAATAAGGCTACAATGATAAATTAGACAATATAGACATATATATAGACATACATATATATATATATATATATATATATATATATGTACTGTATTTATAGATATAGATATAGATAGATAAATACAATATATATACTACAGCTGAATGTTTTGTGCCCAAGATTTAATTAGATTGTTTTAAAGATTTATGAATACATTTCTCTCTGGTTTTGTTTGCCAGCTGTAGTACATGTTTATGATTATTAGAAGAACATTAGAACACAATCTAAAAAAAGCTTTTTAAAGCAGAAGTTAAAATCACAAAATTAAAAATAAATAATTACAAAAGCACAGTATAAATTTTAACTGGTAAGATGAATCTGAGCTTAGTAATTGACAGTATATTAGCCTACATTTGATTTACCCCATTACAAAAGTCCCTTTACAGTTATTGCTATCATAAAAATACACTTGTAGGTTTAAAATTCTAAATAAGGGACATCTAATGTCCAACTAACAAATATTTTAGCATATATATATATATATATATATATATTATGTACTTTATTATGTCTTTCAATTCAAACACATTTAACACAATTATACAAATTGACAGTTCCTTTAAAGACATCATATTTTCCCCCAATAAATATTCCTTATTTTTCCTTATACTTTTTTTTCTTTTGCAATAATACCCACCAACACATACATATGATTTAAGGGGGAAAAGACAAAAAACAATAAATAAATATTAATAAAAATGTGACATTCACATATTTATATCAAACTCTTATAATGACACATAATTCCTAATAGTTATTCAAGTAATATTATTTAAATATCAAATATTAAATATTAAATAAGTAAATAAATAAAATAACAAATAACTAGAAATAAAAGGGAGGGTTATATAAAAATGTAGTTAATGTATTGTAGGCTAATATATATTCCTTTATTTTATGGAATATTCTTTGATTTTAGAGTTGCAAAATGTATACATTTGCTCTTAATTTCATGTTATCCTCTCCATAATCTACTTTAGAAACTAAATCTAACCACTCATTTAAAACTGGGGATTCTTGCTTTCTCCAAAAAATTATTGCATTAAAAGCTGTAATTCTCAGCATTCTAAATAAGTACGCATCATCTTTAAGTAGCATAGGTCCTATACCCAAAACTATATTTTGTATCTTTATATATTTAGTTTCTTAAAAAAAATCTTCCCTGAATTAGGCTACTTCTGTTCAATTTTTTTTAATTAGAAGTATAAAATATATGAGTGTAATGAGCTAGAAGTTCATTGCAACTTATCCAACATCCTAAAGATAAATTATTATAATTAGAATATATATCGCATATTAATGCGCAAAATGTATATTTTAGTCAGAATTATTGCGCTCCTATTTGGCGCGCATGCGCGTAGCAGCGCTCGTTCAATATGAAGATTAGCAGTAAAATGGATACATTTGCACGACTTTCTAACATTTACAGATGGAGAATATAACTGTAAAATGTAAGTTTTGCACTGAGAAAAAAAAAAAAAAAACGTCACAAACGCATAAAACAGCACAAAATATACGCTGTTTGATGGTGGATCGATCCACGATCGACCTCTAGGGCTGCTTCAGAAACGCGTGCACACGCAATTATCTGGACTAGATAAACCTGGATCAAATTAGTGAGATTGCGTGAACTTCAATTACCTTTTATGGAACCACTTTAGCCCCAACTTATTTGTTAGGCTCATTCAAGTCCGGTTTTGGAGTTTAATCCCCGCTTTTCTAAGCGTCTTTTATGGAACAACCCTCAGGCCACAACAGACAATATACCTGTCTCTATGATGTTAAATGTTGAAAGTTTACCCGAGATAAGCAATTATGATAATTATGAGCATAGTGGAAAATTAGAGTGGGCAAGCCTTCCTGAAAATGAACTTTGGCAATATAAACTATCAACAGAGAAGAGTTTAAGTAATATAGGTGTATCAACTGAGACTATTATGTGTGATAATGTTAATTGTAAGAATCCAAAACATATTAATGATTTGCATCTGATGTATGATGAAATGTGTTGTTTAAATAATGCCAGTAGACCCTTTTCAAAAAGTAGTTAAAAATGATAATTTTAGGGCTGGAAGGAATGAATGTGTGTCTGAACTGCATTTGGAGGCTAGAGATGCTTTTAAAAACTGGGTTTTAACAGGGAAAGCTGAATGAATTTGAGAAAAAGAAACCTGCAAATGCTAAGTTTAAATATGCTGTATGGGTTATTAAAAGAAATGAGGCAACCATGAGAGCAAACTCAAAGGCCAAGAAATTTCAGCAAAATAATGTGTATGAATTTTGGAAAGAAGTTAAGATTGTTAATAATAATAAAGTACCGTTGCCAACTAGTATTGATGGGGTTGAGAATATCGTTAAATCATGGAGAAAATATTATGGGGATATTTTTAATTTTGTGGAGAGACACAAATTCAAAGCTAGTCATGTTCCAGTTGATGATGGTATGATTATTAATTCTGCTGAGGTCAGTCACGCTATTGAAAAATTGGCATTAAATAAGGCATGTGGCCCTGATCTGATAGCAGCAGAACATCTGAAGTATGCTAGCCAAAATTTCTTAGTGTTACTCTATGTTAACAGTCTTATTAGTTCCAGTAAAATTTTGAGTATAGAAAATTATAGGCCAATTGCCTTAGCAAGCATAATTTCAAAAGTATTTGAGCATATCCTTATGGATAGGCTCAAAGAATATTTGAAGACTTCAGATGCAAAAGCCTTTAAGTGCCATCTGAAATTTTCTTCTAAAGTGAGCATTTTGTTCAAGCTCGTATGTTTAAGTTAAGGTCATTTTCATTGCCATTAAAGTGAAATAACTGAACATAAACATACAATCTTGATAAAAATTATCATTCTAGAAGAAAATTTCATGGGTTCCCCCATATTTTATTAGAATTTTACATTATTGGTATATACACCAATCCATACAAGTCAGGTGGGGTAGGAAGGTATCGGCACCCTTTAATATGACAAATGGGGTTCGGCAAGGTGGAATATTGTCACCTCTTTTTAATCTGTATATGTATGATCTTTCTATTGAGTTAAATAAATGTAAGACCGGATGTTTGTTAGGTGATAGTCTTATTAACTATATCTGATAATCTAGTTATTCTGTCCCCTTATAGTGCTGGACTACAAAAGTTGTATGTTCAAGCTATGGTATGTATGATATTACATTTAATCATGGGCGTCGGAAGAAAAAAAAAAAGTGGGTGGGTCCTCCCCCAGAAAAATGTTACTGGAGTAAATACCATTTCATGTAGGCTATTCTGGTGCCTTTTAATTAAAACAAGTAAACTAAACTCCACTTCACGTCGGGCGGTTCTTTGCCTCCAAGTCGTGCATTAAATGCACAGCTATCCGTGGATTATCCCGCTAATACCATGGTCATCTGCCAGCAATGACAATTTAAAGCTGTTATTGATGTTTGCAACGCAATATTTGACTGGAAAGGTACAACGGGCGGTTACTTTCGTCAGTTGCGGCTCGTTGAGAAATATAATGTAGCGATTCAGCGGAGTTTAATTTATTAGGGAATTCCCTAATAATTGGATTTGACTGACAGCACTATGAAAAGACAAATGCGCTGAATCAGAGATGGTAAAAGTAAGTGGGTCCAATATCATTGGTCTTAAAAAGTGGGTGGGTCTTGTCCCACCCATATACAATGGTTCCGACGCCCATGCATTTAATACTAAAAAGAGTATGATTATGATTGTTAAAACTAAAGAGGACATTAAGCAAAACTTTCCCTCTTTTTATTTAGGTGACCAAGTGTTAAATGTGGTAAATGAAATAAAATACTTGGGTCACATTATTAGAAATGATCTAAATGGTGATGATGATGATGTGCAGCGCCAGAGCTGTAAGTTATATGGACAGGCAAATATGCTGGCTCGAAAATTGTGCACAGGTGATTAAAATAGCACTTTTCAGAGCTTACTGTACATAATTTTATATGGCACATCTATTGTGCAGATATAGTAAAGCTAAAATGAGAAAGCTTCAGGTGAGCAGGTGGAGCTCCAACTCCCAAGGTGGACAAGTGCAAGCCACATGTTTGTTTTAGTGATGTTCCTACATTGCATGCTGTCTTAAGGAATTATATGTATAATTGTATGTGTCGATTGGGTGACTCGAGAAATACAATCATAATGGTCTTAAATTATCCTATATTAAGTGATACAAGGTATTCTTCCTGGTTCTGGAAGCACTGGAACTCAAGTTTGAATGTTCTTAAATGTTGGTGTATGTAAATCTTTTCTTTCTGTTTCTTTTACTTTGTGATATGGGACCTAGGGTCTGGAATAAAGAATTAATTAAAAATGAGAAACAGTTTTTCATGAATGTAATTTGGCACAATTATCCTTGCTAAGTTGCCTTACTCGACTCTTTTATTTGACAGCCTTGGCACAACCTCCTTCAGTATCATCATCGGGGTCTGTTTAAGTAACTTCATCCGTTCTGTTCATGTTATCACTGTCAGACTTTCCTCCACATATAGGGTTGCAGGAGTAATTTCTTCTCCAGAAAGCCTTGAGGGAATCTGCTTTTTCATTTTCTTTCGTGGGAGCCATCAGCAAATGGATATTAGATGGTTAATTTTTAATTCCGCATTCGTGAAGTCATGTTTTTGATGGGTGGAGAGAACACTAATGGGGCCAGATTGGGTATCATTGCGGATATCTGGGAAAGACCCCTGGGACGGTTCTGTGGGTCTTGGCTGAGCTCCATTAACGTCTTGAAAAAGAGAAGGTACTTGGAGACACGCTGTCCAGCTATTGACCCTCATTGGCAAAACGAAAGCCCATGTTAGCGGTTTATTGAGTGGACACTGTGTGTGGTTCATTAGAGAGGGAAGAATTAGGTGAAAATCTTCATTGTGAATGATTGAGATCATGAAAGCTTATCCAAAGTGTACAGAACAACTTTTAGCCCCAGAGCCACAAATAACATTAGGCATCTAACACCAAACCTCAATGCATACTTGACCAGAACAGCAAAGAGAAGTGCTATAGATTATGCACCGTGGGTTTGCTTTCTTTGAGTAGCTAAAATGATTTCCTGGCTTTCTGTGGCAATGAGTGTGATGATTGTTTTTATTGACTCAGATGTTCCATTAAGGGAGATTTAGCAGTTGCAAAGAGAAGCTGACAGCAGCTCTGTTGTTGTGATGTTCTGGTGCTGGACCTTTTGCCAGGGTCATTAGCGAGCCTTTATTACAGCTCCACACTAACTGTCCTACCACACGCACAATTACAAACACACAACTCATTGCAGAATGGAAATGAATTCAGTTTTCACACTGACAGATTAAATGAGTAACAAACAACTTTGGACTGCAACAAAGTTGCAACAGAAAATGAAAGGAAATGGGCTCCAAACCCAATTGACTACCATTCTATGGACAAAAAAATGCCTTTTTTCTAAATATCTTCCACAGAAAAAAGAAAGTCATACAGGTTTGGAACGACATTATGGTGAGTACAGTAAATAATGACAGAATTTTCATATTCGAGTGAATTATCCCTTTTAATGGGTCCTATTATGCTTTTTTACATTTTCAACTTTATGCGTTTTCTTTTAATGTTGCTGTTTAAGGATAAAAAAGGTCTGCAAAGTTACAAAGCCTACTCCAAAGGGACTTATTCTCTATATCAGTAAGCACTGTTTCTAAACTCCCTGAAACAGCTCGATTGTAGTCTTGAGTTTTCTTCCGGGAATAAATATGAAAAGGGGGCGAGACCTGGTTGAGTTGCATTAGAAGTGTATTAAAACTCGTGGTTATGTTAAAGGGATAGTCCACCCAAAAATGAAACTTAACCCATGATTTACTCACCCTCAAGTCATCCCAGGTGTATATGACATTCTTCTTTCAGACGAACACAATCAGAGTTATATAAAAAAAAAACGTCCTGCCTCTTCCAAGCTTTATAATGTTCTGTTTTGAAGTCCATCAAAGTGCATCTATCCATCATAAAAGGATACTGGATAGATCACGCATACTATGCAAGTCGACTTGCACCACAAGAGTAACCCGTGACGCATGCATGACGTAGGATGTAGGAGTATCGTAGGTTTAGACGCCTCTCTGGGTTCTAGGGCTGGGGAACAAACTCAAGTTCCTCCGACATTTCTCTTTAAAAATTGTCGTTTTAGACTTCTAATTTGTTCTATCCTCTGCACTTTGTTCTATCCTCTGCACTTCTGCATTCGTCATTATGTTGTGCATCAGGTCAAGGGTTAGTCTTCCACCGTAAATCGATGTGTACGGCTGTCTGCCAGAAGCTAGTTATTTTAGCCGATAAAGTTTTAAATATGGATTTTTTCTTACACAAACACATCACTTCACTTCAGAAGGCCTTTATTAACCCCCCGGAACTGTGTGGAGCACTTTTATCATGGATGGATGCACTTTGATGGACTTCAAAACAGAAACGGCCATTCACTGCCATTATAAAGCTTGGAAGAGCCAGGACATGTTTTAATATAACTCAGATTGTATCTGTTTTAAAGAAGAGTGTCATATATAGCTTGAGGGTGAGTAAATCATGGGGTAATTTTCATTTTTGGGTGAACTAACCATTTCCGAAACGCACTTGAAGCGGTTGACCAATCACAACATACTGGTCCAGTCGACCAATCAGAGCACAATGCACTTTTCAGAAAGAGGAGTCTTCATGGAGGCGGGAACTAAACAGAGTGTTACTGATAGACTGGGAAGAGAGGTGCTGCAATAATGTAAAATAATATTCAATTATTCAATTTTTATTTAATCAAAGTGTTTTTTTTTTTTTTTACATTCAAGCATGAAAATCTATTCTAGTAGACCCTAAAAACAAAATCAAAACTTTGAAAAAGGGCATAATATATGACTCACAACCTAATGTGTTTTTTTTTTTTTCTTCAGTTAAGCAGATTTTACTGGTTGGTATTACAATCATAATTCAAATAATTTATTGTCTTAAAGGCACAAAATGCAGAACAGGCTTAGTGCAAAGTAATAAAATGTGAAGTAAAGTGGTCAGATCTGTAATTTTCAGCACACAATGAAATGCAGTTGAGGCCAGTGCCATTCCTGATATGGCCAGCAGACAATAATTGGTTCTTGTTTGTGAAATTTAACTTTGCTTGCAACCCTCAGATACACATAAAGTGAAAATTGATTTTGCCAAATCAAGTTAAGGATTATTATTGGTTGTGGTTTATACTGCTGCATCAGGAATACAAGGATGACCAGTGTTTGAGGGCAGTGTTTTCTCACTACTGTTTCTTACATTCTTTGAGTTTGTGTTTAAATGCCTTTCAAACTTTTGTGATATATTGTTAAAAATATAGTATTATTAAAAATGTTGCTGTTAATGTCACTGTTACATAACGTGGTGCTTAGAAATACTCACCATGAGAAATAACTTTAGAAGGAAGACTTTAATCATCAAAGACTTGGGAACAAGGAAAACCACAGGTGAAAACCACAACCAAACATTAACAAGAACCAACAATGAGGGAAGACAAGGTGAGTATTCTTATAGTGCTGTTGATGGGAGTGATCGCTGACAGATGCGGGTGATTTTGAATGATGTGCAGGTGGGAGCCAAGGAGGGTGATGGGAGATGTAGTGCAGAGGATGTGACAAGACTGGTAACCGTGACAGTCACAGAGGTAACGTTATATAGATAAATCTACCTTAGAACATGTGCCAACTTCATAGTAATGTACTTAATTTTAATGGCTCTAAAGATTTTATGTGGTGTAACCATCACCATTTTATTTTTGCATATTACCTTTCCAAATAAGTAAGTATAGGCCATGACTTTAGAAAAGTTGTGAAATTACTTAGCTTTTTGGTAATGTAAACCTAATGAGAAATGTGTATTTTCTCAGATACATATAAGATAGTTATTCATAATTTTTACGTGGTGTCTGTGAAAATGCTGGCAGGGCAAATACAATATATATATATATATATATATATATATATATATATATATATATATATATATATATATATATATATATATATTTTTTTTTTTTTTTTTATATATATATATATTTTTTTTATATATATATATATATATATATATATATTTTTTTTTTTTTTTTTTTTTTTTGAGGCCTGACATATCAGAGAAAAAGTATAGAGATTTAAAAGCAGTCACAGACACAAGCACTAATCAGCTTCCACCTGTCCATGATATTCGTTGGCTCACTAGGGGCTTACGGAGCTTGTCCAGCTTTCACCCGAATGAGTATATGATTAGTATCCCTTTCAGATCTCCATCCCATGTCCCTCGCCCTCTCTCCACAGATCATTACAGTAATAGGGCAGGCTCTATTACCCCAGCACGGTCTAAGGCAGGTCCCCGAGAGGTGGGACCTGTACGATGGCTTTAATTTCACGCTTTGCTAATGTCCTTCATCTCCCCGTGTCCTGCTCCATGCCCTCTGCGAGTAAAGCTAGGATCACATCCTGTGCACAGTTGCTGATTTGACCATGCCTTGGGGAAACTCCCCCTCGCTCTCACATAACAAGGAGATAGATAAGTCGGACACACACAAGTTCTCACGTGGGAATGTGAGTTTTATTCAATCACACAAAATGAAAATTCATTTCAAATCTCATTCCAAAGGATGAGAACTCCGGCTTGAGTTGATACAACAGTTACTGTTTGTATCACATGTATACAAGTGCTGAGAAAGCCTCCGGAGCTGAAATTCAGATATGGTAATGGGCTTTTCGTTTCTGACAACCGCTGTAAGCGGTAGACCAATCGCAACAGACTGAGCCATCTGACCAATCAGAGCAGAGTAGGCTTTCAAAAAGGAGGGGTTTAGAGAGACACTGTGAGAAAAGAGATGATGCTGCAGTGGATATTATGAGAACATTAATGCATGTAAAACTATTTTAGTAGACCTCCAAAACAAAATTTGGAATCTTTAAAATAGCATAATAGGGGCAATCTGAACATAACATTTCAGGAAACTTGTAAAAACGTTTCAATCACCTGGGGTGTCTTGCCTTAAATGTTTTGGTGCTGGAAAGAAAATTGCACATCAGTGATGTTACTATCTCACACCCAGACCAGCCTTCACAACCGTCTAGAGCAAACACTATATGTGAAACAATGTGTGCTCTTCTCTGCAGTCAAAGCAGCGGCCACGTTGCTCTGACCTTTCTGTGTAACCATGGTTTCTGGAAGAACAAAGAATCCTTGATGGAAAAATCTTAACACTCCATCTTGCTCTCCATTTGAGACGCAAATGTCTTATTTCTCTTTTGGCTTCTTTCTCTCCTCCTTGCCAAACTGTTTAGGGACTATTGTAACATTTCAGGCCTCCAGACCAAATATGTGAGGAAAAAATGTAGAACAAAAGGCTGGGAAATGGAATGGAGGCCCTCTGACAAGACAAGAAAAGGAGTCTTCGTGGTGTGCTGGGGGTCTTGTTTCCCAGACAAGTAAACGGGTAACCAAATCTCTTTGTGGGTGAAGTCAGGGGGTCTCTAGTGTGACTGCATTGATCTGCAATCTGCAAGACAGAAAGAAGAGAACAGAAGCCTGGCCCGACACACATGGGAGACTTATCACAGGCCTGCAGATGGTCCATTTCCAAATCAACCAGTCGATGCCTTACACACTTCGATTTTTCCCATTTCACAGGAACACAAATGTTAATGTTGGAGTTGCCAGTAATTATCACAATGCCAGACTTTGATAGATGTGCTTAAATGCCAGTGCTGTGGATAATGTAAAAAGTAACCGTAAAGATCACACTTAAATTACTTTTTCAAGTGCTTTGTATTTACGTGACTTAATCATGTATGTTGGTGCTACACTAATGCAATTAAAAAAACAAACATTATTTTTGGTTAAACAGTTACATAAATGGAAAAAAAGTCAAGCTACCAAATTAAGAAGTATCCCCAACATGATTCATTTCCTAAACTGTTTTTATCTAGCTACGTAGTTATATTATGCCTAAAACCCTATGATAGATAACTAGCAATTCACCATACTAAATGCAAAATAGCCATTGCTCATAGATTAACACAACTAATAAGATACTATTCATGTAACTGACCTCAACCTCAGTGTTCCTGTTGCTCAAAAAATAGAGCATGGCACTATAAACACCAAGATAATGTGTTCGATTTTCAAGATATGAAAAAATGTGTACCTGTGTAATGTAACATGCTATAGATAAAAGTGTCTACCCAAGTAAAAGCTCCACTCTTCACCACAAGTCACTCCAACATTACATAACTGAATATGAAAAACTACCAAGGCTCATCTTTCTCAAAACCATTAATAGATTTCTGTCATGATAACTCTCAGGAGATTGGTATGGTAATAGAGATTGGCATGGTATGAATTAACCCCGTAGCAGATCTAGAGGGGAGAGTACTGAAAACGCGCTGCAGACTGTTAACAGTAAACAATCCAAGTATTTGAACGTTTGAGCAGCAAGCTCATTGGCCGCTGATGCAACAGCAACCAATCAGCTGTGATGTAGATAACGACATGATTGCTAACAATAAGTTAAAGACCTATCAGCCTACACAATTTAGAGTTTCATGCCAGAACTATGTAATTCTGAAATCAACACCTAAACAATCAATTTTGTGAATATTTGCTAGATGTCTGTTCTGTAAATAAAATTGTGTTTGTATATAGTCCTGGCTGTGTAAATTGGAGAAAAAAAACTGATCCATGGAGCACCAAAACACTCTTGTAGCCAATCAGCAGCAACCAGAAGCATATACACTCATGATGGGGGAGGAGAGAGAGTGAGAAAGCGGGACATTTGTAAAAAGACTGTAGAAAGAGAGATGGCTAAAAAACAGTACCAAAAAGGTCAGAGGAATATAATTGGAAGAAGAATAAGCTTTCCAGCGCTGGAGAGACGAGGTTCCTTTTTTTCTGTCAATCGTCAAATACGATTGACAATTAGCATACAGTTAGTTAGGATTGGCGGTATGGTTCTGTTCTGGGCAAGAACTACATGCGCATCCATGCAGCCTAGCATGGATAAGAGCAGGGAGAGCATTAATAACCCCTCTTAGGGTAAACAGAACAGAACCAACATGAATGTATTGCAGATATCATTAATTCAAGATTTTAAAGTAACAATTAGAGAATTTATTCTGATTCAAAGAGCACCCAGAAGGCCAAATCCTGACTGATGAGGGAAGAGCTGGGGATGGAGGAGGGTAATTATTAGCTCCTGAGAAATGTGATAGCTGTTGATAATACTGAAGGAGCTTATATACACTGAGAAAAACAATAAGTAGAATTTACTCAATTTTAATAAGGCAAGTTTTTGCACGAATTTTTTTCAAGTAAATTTCACATTGATGGAAATTAAGTAAATCTACTTAACTAAGCCGAGTAAAATTCACAAAGTGAATAAGTACATATAACTTGGCCTGTTAAATTATATTGAGTAATTTTTACTTACAAATATGATATAATTAATATAATTAAGTAAAACCACTTGATATTTTAAATACATTTTACTTGTTTTATGCAGTGCTGGTAATTATTTTAAATTAAATTAAATGTTACTCTTATAATGTGACAAAATAATACTGTGACAATGTGCAGTTAAGAGTAATTTATTAAGAAATAAGCATATACAGAAACCTATAATGACAATAATAACAATTCAGTGTGTTCGGTCTCTCTCTTTGTCCCTCTCAACCGGTTTACAGCAACAGAGGCACAAAGGGCTGAATGCATTTGAGAAATATCCTGAAATTAAGAAAAGAGAGAGAGAAAAAAACAATAATCAGTAAACAGCAAATACTTTTAAATTAAAAGTTAATTAATTTGCATTCACATTATTCATTTCATTTAAACCAAATCATTAAAAACATCCTGCATGACCTTACTCTCATAGTCAATTTACACACATTAATGCTAACATGTGACACACAGCAGATATCAAGGCTACGAATTAGGCATTTGGGAGTACGAATTATTGTCATTTACAACGTGGGCACGATTTAGTAAAAGCACCATTTAATAGATAGTATGCACGATTTAGCAAATGAATGAGGAAATGAATTATATTGTGCACGATGAGGGAACGAGAACCTTCTCACTTAGGCCTATTGTTAATTTGTGGCCAATATTTGTCATCTATAAAGAAAATTGCACACAAAATAACAAATATTAAACAAAAAGATCATGATTTAAGTGACATATTCATGGTTTTTAGGCGTAATTACTGATAAATCGTGTAAAACGTAAAGTTTAAAACAAAAATATGGCTAACGTCTAAACTAACTCGTCATTATATTAACCCTCTTTGAGTCGGCAAAAGTGCCCGCGCGTTTTGCTCGATTTTTTTTCACATAGCAGCAAATTAGACTTATACTCCGTCATTTTTGGTCATAAAGATTACAGACTTAAGAAATATGAAAAAATAAACTTTTAAATGTCTACTTTTTCCACTTTCAATCGAAATAAAACATTGGGCTTTTGTAAAATAAACAGGGTGCTTTCCTCTGCCTCTCTCTGAACTTTTTTCTGGAGCACGTCTCTAAACTTAAGAACACTAAACTTTTCAAATGTATAGCATGAAGTGATGACAAGACAATCGTTGAATTAATCAAAAAATCATTATAAATCTGTAATATAATGCAGTTTTTTACTGTTGCTTACCTGTCGAGAGCCGTTGGAGTGGAGATTCGAAATCCCTCAATCATCGCGTGTGTTCTTCTTTCTGCGCATGCGCAGATTCCTTTCTTCAAGGACTAAATTTTACTTGATTTTTTAAAATTTGCTTCAAGTACTTAATTAATGTATGTAAATATGCCAGAGAGTCAGAAGTCAATTTCACTTGTCTGTTGGATGTCTAATATTTACAAGTAAAAAATGAGTATATAATTAGGATTTACTTAATATACTAAAGTTTTCATTTTTACAAAATTATTCTTAGCAAAAGATACATGATTTTTTCTGTTTTATTTACTTTGACATAAAATCATTTTTTACAGTGTATGAATACAGTGATAGGCGTCGTATTCCTATAGGTAGACGAGGATCAGCTGAGAGTCAGCTGATGCGAGCTTGACTAACGGGCCTGCCAGAACTGATACGTGATTTCTGCTCGATACGGGAGTAACATTGGTTTTTATATTTCAAAGAACCAATTTATGCTGTTGTTGTTATTGAATCACAGCCGATTCATGATTATTTGCACTAGTTGTTAGTGGCTGCCTGTGTTGCACAGTGTGTTTGCTATTTTAGGGGGTGGAGCAATGAAGGGAGGGGTGAGTTTGTTTGGGTGTCAATTTCAAATATCAACAGTGTTTCTCAGAAATTACTTACTGCATCTTGAAGCTTGATTTGAACATTTATTGAAACTATATCCTCTGCCAATTTTCTCGACACAAGTGGATGAAGCAAAGTTGCATTTTACAGGCTCTTGCTGCATTAACTCATATAAAGTAATATTAAGTAAATAAATTGCAAATAAATAAATAAACACTATATACTGTTGAAAAGTTTGGGTTAAGTTTTAAAGAAATTAACACTTTTATTTGGATGCATTAATTGAAAAGTGACTGTAAAGACCTTTAAATTGTTATTAAAAATTATATTTCAAATAATTGTTCTATTCTTTAAAGAATCATGAAAAAAGTATCACAGTTTCCACAATACAAATTAAGTAGCACAACTGTTTTCAGCATGGATAATAATAATAATAATAATAATAATAATTGTTTCTTGAGCAGCAAATCAGCATATTAGAATAATTTCTGAAGGATCTTGAGACTGTGATGCTGAAATTTCAGCTTTGACATCACAGGAATAAATTACATTTTAAAATAGAAAATAGTTATTTTAAAATTGTTACGATATGTCACAATATTACTGTTTTAGTGTATTTGTTTGATCAAATAAATGGATTCATGTTGAGCATAAGAGAGTTCCTTCAAAAACATTAAAAATCTTTCCAACCTCAAACTTTTGAATGGTAGAATATGTGTGTGTTCATTGTGTTCATTGTCATAGTACAAAATGTAGGAGCGATGTTGGTTTACACAGCTGAATGGAATGGAAGATCATAACTTCTCCCTTTCAGGATAGGTTGTGGTTTTATGTAAATATGTGGTGTGCCAAAACAAGATGGTTATAAATTCTAGACCAATAACCAAAATTATGCATGCAGTCCTACAGATTTCAGCTTAATTATGATAAATGAATGATTAGATTGTGATTAAATGTGACCACTTAAATGGGCAATTCTTCAATGTGTCACATTAACCCATGAAACCAAATAATGTTTGCCATGATAAATGTGAAGTTTTCAATCCAACTGTCCTCTTGTGGTATGTTTATGGGAGAATTAATGAACCTTGGAATAAATCTCAAGGCTGTTCGAATTTCTCAGCCAACAATGATCCAGTTATTAATGAATGTTTGATTAACACCGAGTTAAGCAAATACCTTTAATTATCACGTCTATGTAAAATGTGTGCCGTATCAACCTTCCGTACAAAATCACAGTTTAAGTCAACTCTTTCTGAATTTCTCCTGTTTTACAACATTTAGTCTTGACAAATGTTGTGACACATGTCAACAAAGGATGGAGCCTGGCTATTGTTTGAGATCCCAGCATGCTTCTGGTTGCTTAGGAACCAGCAATAATGACCCGTTTTGCCCCTGCACCCTAAGTTTTTGAAATCCTCTCTATCCTACTTTTGAAAATTGGTGCACACATTCTTCTCATGACACTTCGTTTTGATTCACTGCAGGATTTTCAATGATAAAATATTTTTGTAGATAAAGTCAAATCAGTTTCACTCCATAAATAGTAATACATACTGGAATGTCATATCAACACTTTCCCCACCAGATTGCGTCCATCAACACCCCTAAAGCTTGCTCAATCCTGTTTACCTTTTTATGGGTCCACATTTCATTCAGCAATGATATGCAATTTTGATTTATATGCTGTTTAATGTATTATGATCGCATTAGCTCACATGTGCTTAAGCAATGCTCCTATCGCTTGTTTACTTCTTTGCCTGTGTTTTGTTCATCAGGAGATTCTGTAATCTTTCAGAAGGTGTGTAATAGTGTTATACCGTATAACAGCCCGTTCTCATCCCAAGGCGTCATATACTGACGCTTTTGAAATTTCTTCAATATCCGACGCACAGGGCACCCTTAGGCGTCAATATGAGACGCAGATAAATATCTAGGAGGCGCCTCCTAGCGGTCTAACCCTAAACCTACCCCAGACCTAAACCTACCCATAACCGGCGTCTCATATTGACGCTAAAGGGTGCCCTTTGCGTCGGATATTGAAGAAATTTCAAAAGCGTCAGTATATGACGCCCTAGGATGAGAATGCGTTGCGTATAACAGTGAAAACATGTACTGTTGGAAAATTCCGTCATTGGCGGGGAAAGAGTAAACAGAAAAGTGTACAGTATGTAAGCATGATTATAACTTACGCAATGTTCACATTCTACATAGAAAAGTGTGTGACAGGACAATGAAACTCTGGCAAGGTGACCCTTTCGCTGATTTATGGGCTGTGGTTGCCAAGCCCCCACAGGAAGAGATTTGTCATCAGTGTCCCACCAGTGTAGGGTTACCGGCTTCAAGTCATCTAGCCCTCCTGTTTGGGCATCGGTGGCATAATAACACAGATTATAAGCTCGGTGCATCTATATTTTATACCAGTGAGCGGTATTGAATGCCAGTATGTACATAAAATTACAAATGGCATTTGAAGTGCACTATTCCCAGCATTCCTTGCACATACATTTGGATAGATTGTTTATGTATATTTTTACTGCATATGTCTGTTTGTTGATTGCATCACAAGACTTTGATTTGGCTGACAAACGTTTTACAAATATTAATAAGACCAATACGATTTTTTTCAAACAAAATTAAATAAAAAACATCCCAATAATTTCATTATTTTAATGAAGCTTTTTTCATTATGATAGTAAGACTGTTGTATCACTCTGACATTGATTTTATACCTTCAATAATGTCACTAATTTATCAATTTAGACATTTAAAACATGCTCATCATAGATGAGTCAAGCTATTATATGTGTGAATTGCATTTTTAATGTAGGCTATTTTAGACTAAATTAGCATCCAATCATTGATCTTCTTGCTTGTGTTGACCCAAAGTAGCGCTTCACAAAACTGAGAGTGTGTTAGCCTCTCATAAAGGCCTCTGCTGACATTAATAGCAACACTATAAATTTAATTATGTTTTCAGGAAATAACGACGTTCCCACAAACAATATAACCCATGATGCAGGTTAATGGAGGGTCAGTTAAATGAAAGAAGCAGAGCCATTACATAAGCACCGCCATCAGTGAACCTAAAACTAACATTACATAAATGACGAGAGAGGAGGTGGAGGCTCAATGCTCTGACTGAAGCTTGTCTGACGGCCTCATTCTCATGGGAAAACCTGTGTGCTGAGAACTCACCTCAGAGTCGGCAGATCACTGGGTAAAGAAGCTAAATAAAGACAGGCCTATCAGCCTCACTCCCTGAGGACAAGCCGAGGAAAGGTGGGAGAGCTGATCTGAATGTGCGACTGGGCGGGAGCCACGCTGAGCGACGTAAGGAAGAGGATTAGCCGCTGATCTCTTGTTGTTGTTTTTTGCATGGCTGTCTTACAGGAGCTCCAGGATGAGGATGACGGCTCCGGGCTCGCCTGTCCACACCCCCACAAACACTGGGCTGAAACACACTGCCTTTGCTCGCCAGATTTTTCCAGGAACTGAGGAAATGGAGTGAGTGGCTGAGAGTGGGTGTCGTCTGTAACTTATTTGCATCCGCACCGAGTTTGCTTTCTGTGGCTGAGGTACAGACATCAGTAGGAAGAAAAGCATGAATATGGAAACGAGAGAAGTTCTGCTATAGGTGCAAATGACCCAGATGAAGGTCCACATGACCTTTCTTTCACATGTTCTCTCTTCTTTTAGAAGCGTTCACACCTGATGTGAACCATCTGGTAGCCTAAATGTCATTATTCTACAAAAGTGAACTGAACAGGAACACTTTAACAAAAAAATAAGGCTTTTTAAAATATTAAAATATTTCAAAACAACTCTTGTTGACAGTTTTTCTTACTTTTCAAGTTTTTTTATGGTTTTGAAATAAGTGTGCAAGGCTGCATTTATTTGATCAAAAATACAGTAAAAACAGTAACATTGTTAAATATTATTACATTGAAACTAATTTATTCCTTACATTGAAACTAATTTATTAGTAATTTATTCCTGTGATGCAAAAGCTGAATTTTCAGTATGATACAACAGTCTTCAGTGTCACATGATCCATCAGAAATTTTATATATGAAGAGTTCAGATGCAAAAGCCTCTAAGTGCCATCTGAAATTTTCTTCTAGAATGAACATTTTTATCAATCTCGTATATTTAAGTTCAGTAATTTCACTTAAACGGACACTATGGAATTTTTCGCCACTAGGGGTCGCTAACCTATTTACAATAACAAAGGCGTAGTTTGATGATGCAACATTTGCTAAGAATTATGGATCTTGTCGTCAACGTCAAGCCGACCGATCTAATAATGTTTATGGATGACTGAATACATCGATGTTTTTATCATGACTGATATAAAGCAGTTCGGGGTTGCTAAGAGACAGCTGTCAGCTCCACACGCAACGCGAGTCCCGCGGATATAAAAGGAATATGGACATTTCATTCTACCGAACTACACGCAGAATTACTACTCACAGGTCAGTTTATTAGACAAATTAAACTTGTGAGGTAACGCAGCGCTGTTTCACTTGGTCTAACATTACACTAGCACACTAAACTGCATTTGAATGTGTTTAAATGTATGTGTTAGTTTGTCTGTATGAGACTAGCAGTAAGCTACAGTAGATCAACATTAGAATAACATACAGATCATATTCTGACATTTTATCATTGTTGAACTATATAACTGTAACGGTCACCAGCTGGAGTGCCCTTGAGAACCACCAGAGGGCACTCCACACCCGACTATTGTCACTCTCTCACTAACTACATTTCCCATAACTCACTGCCCGGACTCATCATCACTAATTGCATTCACCTGTGTCTCATCATCCTTGTTAGTTTCAGCCTATTTATTCCTTGTTCATTCATTCAATCATTGCGAAGTTTTGTTTAGTGTCACACTGCAACTCTGAGCATTTTTTCTGGTTTTCTTGTTTCTTGGTTTTTGGATTTCTTGCCTGTTCCTTGGATTACTCTCTTGCCTCTGACCCCTGCCTGTCTTGTTTTGTTTTTGTTTGTTTGTTTGGACTGCCTACCTGTGTTTTGACCCACTGCCTGTTTATTGGATTATGTGTCTGGATTGCCTCTTAATAAAAGCTGCATTTGGATCTACCTTCGAGTCTCGGAGCAGTTCATGACAGAAAACTTCGCCGTACCTAGATCCAGCAGCGATGCCAACAGATACAGCAGTACAAATCCTGCGTCTCCGTCAGGGGAATCGGCCGATTGAGAGGTATGTTGAGGAGTTTATTGAACTGGCAAATCTCACCTCAATGAACACAGAATGCCTTAAGATCTTTTTTCGGGGAGGGCTATCTGAACCGCTCAGTTCATTCATGCCCTTGCATGATCCTCATGAGACTCTGGAACACTATATTGATCTGGCCCTTTTGTTGAGCGGCTCATCGTTTACTGTGGGCGGGGTAGAGGAGGAGCTCCGTGAACCCGCAGTATCCCCTCAGCCTGAGCTTCTCCACGTCAGTCCTGCCGAGCCTGAGCTTCTCCACGTCAGTCCTGCCGAGCCAGAGCTTCTACACGTCAGTCCTGCCGAGCCAGTGTCTCCGGACAAGAGGGCCGCCGCCACTGAACCAGTGTCTCAGGACAAGATGGCCGCCACCACACCAGTGTCTCAGCACAAGTTGGTCTCCGCTGAGCCAGTGTCTCAGGACAAGATGGCCGCCGCCGAGCCAGTGTCTCAGGACAAGATGGTCTCCGCCGAGCCAGTGTCTCAGGACAAGATGGTCTCCGCCGAGCCAGTGTCTCAGGACAAGATGGTCGCCGCCGACCCAGTGTCTCAGGACAAGATGGCCGCCACCAAGCCAGTGTCTCAGGACAAGATGGACGCCGTGCCTGAACCTGAGCCCTCAGCAGAGATGGCCGCCGCCACGCCTGAACCTGAGCCCTCAGCAGAGATGGCCGCCGCCACGCCTGTTCCTGAGCCGGTGTCTGTTCCATCTGTTCCTGAACCGGTGTCTGTTCCATCTGTTCCTGAGCCGGTGTCTAAACCTGTTCCTGAGCCGGTGTCTAAACCTGTTCCTGAGCCGGTGTCTGTTCCTGTGCCATGGTCGCCTGAAGGGTCGTCTCCGCCCTGGCCTCCTGAACCGTCTGCTCCGCCCTGGCCGCCTGAAGGGTCGTCTCTGCCATGGCCTCCTGAACCGTCTGCTCCTCCCTGGCCTCCTGAACCGTCTGCTCCTCCCTGGCCTCCTGAACCGTCTGCTCCGCCCTGGCCGCCTGAAGGGTCGTCTCTGCCATGGCCGCCTGAAGGGTCGTCTCCTCCCTGGTCGCCTGCCCAGCCTGATCCGCCCTGGTCGCCTGCCCAGCCTGATCCGCCCTGGTCGCCTGCCCAGCCTGATCCGCCCTGGTCGCCTGCCCAGCCTGATCCGCCCTGGTCGCCTGCCCAGCCTGATCCGCCCTGGTCGCCTGCCCAGCCTGATCCGCCCTGGTCGCCTGCCCAGCCTGATCCGCCCTGGTCGCCTGCACAGCCTGATCCGCCTGGCCTCCCGTCTTGCCGCAGTCTCCAGGTCGTCTTCCGCTCCACGGGCCTGGCCCTCCATCCCGCCCCCGGGTCCGCCTCCGCTCCACCTCCCTCCTGGAAAATTTCAGAGCGTCTGGAAGCCGCTCCTTTGAGGGGGGGCTATGTAACGGTCACCAGCTGGAGTGCCCTTGAGAACCACCAGAGGGCACTCCACACCCGACTATTGTCACTCTCTCACTAACTACATTTCCCATAACTCACTGCCCGGACTCATCATCACTAATTGCATTCACCTGTGTCTCATCATCCTTGTTAGTTTCAGCCTATTTATTCCTTGTTCATTCATTCAATCATTGTGAAGTTTTGTTTAGTGTCACACTGCAACTCTGAGCGTTTTTCCTGGTTTTCTTGTTTCTTGGTTTTTGGATTTCTTGCCTGTTCCTTGGATTATTCTCTTGCCTCTGACCCCTGCCTGTCTTGTTTTGTTTTTGTTTGTTTGTTTGGACTGCCTACCTGTGTTTTGACCCACTGCCTGTTTATTGGATTATGTGTCTGGATTGCCTCTTAATAAAAGCTGCATTTGGATCTACCTTCGAGTCTCGGAGCAGTTCATGACAATAACATTGATTAGTTTTATGTAAATGTGCTCACCTGTTTAATAAAGTACATGTAGAAGCGGTCGAAGTCTCGGACGTGGAGCTCTCGTTTATATACTGTCTATGGGAGCTCTCGGCATCTCAAACACCGCGCTGATATTGATTCTCGTTTTAGTTCTCTTTTTTTATCCAAAGTCTGCTTGCCATGGTCCATAATGTTTGAATGAAACAACAACAGCGTGCAAATAGACATTGCAAACTACAAAGTTGTCCGCGTCAGTCGCTTTGGTTACTATGGCAGTACGAGCGGAAACCAGGGACAACGTGGATATAACGACATTGACGGCGACAAAACGGAAATAAAGAAACGGGACGTTTCTCGAATTAAATTACAAATTTCTCCTGGTTTGAAAGTTGTTGGAAACAGTTGGGATAATGTAAGTACACAACTAAAAAAATATATATAACATAGATATAGTGATTTTTGCTATTTTTAAAGCAAAAAAGTTACATATTGTGCCTTTAATAGCAATGAAAATTACCTATGAATTGTCATTTAAGTGAAATTACTGAACTTAAATATACAAGCTTGATAAAAATGATCATCCTAGAAGGAAATTTCAGATGGCACTTAGAGGCTTTTGCATCTGAACTCTTCATATATATATTTAAATATAAACTTTTTACACGCTTTCCTTCACTTTCATCCCATCCCAAGTTTCTATAATACAATATATAATTTCTCAGACTGTTTCAGGCATCAGGAGGCTGCTTGATTAGTACACCTTTTAGATTAAAAGTGAGTTATTGTAATAATGGACTTTTTAATGAAATTAATGATGATATAGGCTAGTATTATAAGTGTTAAAATGAACATTTCTTATTTAGTATCAATGAAGAGGGCCCTTAGGGGACTGTGGGGGTACATAAGACTAAACCGGTTGGAAAACACTGTCCTAGAAGATCTGAAGTGGTGGGATGAATTTCAGTACCGTTCAAAGAATAAGTGTATCAAAGGGTCTGCTTATTTTGCTTTCAGGAAAGTAGGTTGGCATAGTGCTTCAGTCATGGAGCATCCTTAAGAGGCTTGGTGCGATCCAATTAAAAAGAGCTTCCTGGTGGCTGTCATTGCAGCCAGCTTTGCCTCTTGGTTAAACAGGAAAGTCCTATTCTCTTGCCACCCCCTAAGACACCTCAAAGACCGCCAAATCTGTTTTCATCACCCAACATCACGATCTGTCATGTTAATATAAAGCGTGTGAAGGTTATCAGCTTAATTAAATAACCACAAAAGAACTGACAGAATTAAAATACAGATGTACAGACACACACACACATTATGCAACAAGCCAATTTCATAGCAAGCGCATGAAAGCAGAATTTAAAAAGTTTAAATAAAAATAATCAGTACGCCTATATTAAAACAATTTCTTCAAATTAAATTTCATATATCAGTTAATCAAGTTGTATTTATAATTGTGTAACAATGATTTTTATTTTAATATTTATTATTGTTTTCTTCTTATACACTGAAAAAATGGTGTAGAAACTATTTATACTCAGAAATTGCTAGTCAATTTCACAATTAATTTAAAAGAAACAGCAAGTAACATTTACATGTTTTCTTAAGAAAAAAATATATTTTACAGTGTACATTTGTTTAATAACAAAATAGGGGTCAATTGTGAGTTTTTAAACAATGTAAAGTCAATTTTTTGTTTTTGTAAAAGATATAAACCTCTTTAACACAATATTAATTTACTTTAAAAGTAATTTTTGTCTTTTTTATAATTTTTTTATTGGAACACAAGATTACAAAAAATACGGTAACACTATTTCGATAGTCCACTTTAGACATTCTAAGTAAATTTGCAACTACATGTCAACAAACTCTCATTAAAGTAT
This sequence comes from Abramis brama, assembly GCF_963993115.1. NCBI lineage: Eukaryota > Metazoa > Chordata > Actinopteri > Cypriniformes > Leuciscidae > Abramis > Abramis brama. The sequence goes on along the minus strand of NC_139969.1, from coordinate 26,508,584 downwards.
CTGTAGTCTGTTTGCTTAATATCTGCTAACACTTTATTTTGATGCTCCCCCAACAGACTATAAAGGCGTTTTCACACCTGAAAGTCCGCACCAAGGTCCAAACCAAAGTTCATGTTTTGATACATTTTATACATTCGGTAAGTTTTGGTTTGGTTTCACATTGCAATTATGCAAGCGCACTAAAGAACTTTACATGACATACTTGCGCCCTGTCGTCATCATGTGGGTTGCATCTTGACATTGATTGGTTTGTAAACGGACATGCATCTAACGGCGTGTTGTTAATTCGGAGTGTAACTTTGACAAGAATGAATGAACAGACGCAAGGAGGAGAAGACTGCAAGCAATCTTGCGAGAACCACCGGAACTTCCTGTAAATGGTCTGAAAGTCTGAACCATACAGAAAATGCTTTCACACTAGAAACTAACCAAACCTACCTCTTTTTGTCTGACCAAATTTCGTCTGTTTGGTCCAGACCATAGTCCGGGAGAGGTTTCACACCTGTAATTTTGATTCGGATCAAACTGAAAAGTCTGAAAATCCGGACCAAACAAGGTAGATGTGAAAGGGCCCTAAGTAACTTGGCAACTACAAGTCAACTTATTCTACTAACCCGAACCCTAACACCTAACCTAACCTACTAATGCTCTAATGAGAGTCTAATGAGAGTTAGTTGACATGTAGTTGCAAAGTTACTAGTAGAATGTCTAAAGTGGACTATCGAAAAAAAAAAGTGGAACCAAAAAGACTGATAAAAATGTTTTTTGCCAGTGCAGCACGTTCAATTCTCAAAACGAAGTGTGTCATCCACAGTGGAAAACAAGGGTCTCAAACCATTCTCTGCTTCTTCCCGGCTTTAAAGATCTCATCTGGTGGGTAGTAGGCCGAGCGATGAACTGTGTTTGTTTTAAATACATTTTGAAAGCCCTCTGGCCGTCTGGTAAAATCAGATGAGTCACAGAGAGGTGAACGCGGCGATAAGAAAGGGATGGAACCGCATCTTTCAATCCTCTCTCTGCTAGCATTACATTGAGAGTCACCCCCCATTAACCTGAGAGATATTGCCTGGATCCTCTCTGGCCTCTTTAGGGCCAGTACAATAGAAACAGGATCAAATAACCCTTCACGCCTAAAGTAGGTAGTACTGCAGGCACCTCTTCTTGTCGGTATAGGCGTCACTTTAGCGGTACATGTTCTAAAACGTACATAAGCCGCCCGTGCCGGTTGCATTTCAGCTTCGCTTCAACATCTCTGAAAATGCAGTGAATTATTAATGGGGTGATGTAGAGATTTACACTCTCACTGGCTTTTCGCTAAAGACTCTTTTAGAGGTCCGACAGACTGTGTTGACTGGGTAGAGTGGTGGGTGAGAAGTGATATCCAGTTCCGAGCATAAAAAATTCATGAGTTCAGGCTGATCTATTGCACTCTCAGGTGAGATTGCTGTGAGAAAAGGTTACATCACAGAGTGGGAGATACTGTACGGCTGGAAACTAATCAGTGAGACTTCTATTTTGAAGTGCAAGAGCCTATGATGGTGTATATGGTGATTTAAGTCCTGCGCATATAGTGGGAGCAAAACAACACAAAATAAACTTCAAACAAAGACTCAAGACTACTCCAGTCAGTCACAGACTCACACACTCACAAAAATCTATATACCATATAACCATTACTTTTCCTTTGATGTCTACACTAATACTGTACATTTGAAAATGCATCCTTTTTCTCTAAGGTCTGAGACAGCGTTTTTGTACTTCAGAAACTGAGCTGTTTCAAATGCTGTTGAAGTGTGGACTGTGAAAACAGAGGTGTTTTAAAACAATGACAGACACCAATAGCTACCCTTACGGAATGAAAATATATTTCCTATATATGAATTATCAATATATTAAATGGGTTAACAGTATATTTGAAAATATAAGAATAATATTGTGTTATTATATTACAATATATTGAATAATACATAAGGAATTGCCGCTTTTATTGAAAATATGTGACAATATTTACTAATATGTCATAATGTATGTAATTTTATATTCAGCAATATACTTTATAATATAAAGATGTATATATGATCAGATATGCCACTTCACATGTAATATATTGCAGATATATTTACTCATGCAACTTAAACACACATTTATAGAGAAATATATAATGTAATATATTTCTTATATTTTTTTAATTATTTACATTAAAGGTGTTTCATATTTCCAAGCTAGTTGACAATAGCACAAGTACACTTGCATGTACTAAAGTTTTTAGCTAAGAGACTAGCACTGTACTGAGGAGTACACAGTTATTACTTATGAAATATAGTAATTATAGTCTTAATGGTATTCGGCCAATCGTCAACCGAACCACATCCTCTACTCTTCAGCACAACCCAAAAAACTCACATATACCAGAAAACCTTTTTAAATTATTATAAAAAAAATAATAGAGCATTAAAAACGAACAAATCTCCCCTTATATCAATATTGAGCAAAACACATTAAATAACAACACTTAATTTTAACATTTACTCCCCTTTAACAGTAACTCATTCCGTGAATGTGTCTGTATATATATGTGTGTGAACATACATTCACATTTATATGGGAACATGTATGTGCAATATATGTATATAATAAAGGATAAAACTTTGTGAATATTACATGTAATGCTATTTTTGTCTTCATTTATAATTATTTTATATTCATTAATATATAGCCATACATGGTCAATGCATATATTGCAGTATATTGAAAATATATAAGCACTAGTTTCCCATATATGGAAATGTATTATGTCATATATCGCATTACATTTTGCAGTATATTCCCATATATTTTTGTTCTGTAAGGGTATGTCTACACTAACCCAGAAACATTTGAAAACTGTTTCCATTTCAAACCACTTTCCCCACATTAGAGTTCAAGCATTTTCTGAAGGTTTCTCATCCTCACTGAAATGCCGGAAGACGCTTAAATGACCTTGCTATGTGGAACATATAGCCCACCAAAGATGAGTTGAGATGAGAACTGTGATAGATTTTTTAATTAATAACTAACATTTGTTTTTCTTGCAGGAACAACATTCATATGCTTTTATGTATGTTCCCCTCATCGACGTCGATGTGTGGACGCGCTAGAGTATAGGATGTGTAGACGCGCTAGATTAGACTCAGCCGACGTCGATGTGTAGACGCGCTAGAGTATAAATAATATAGGACGTAGGTAGGTCTAGGGAAAAATCTAACACAGAACCCAAGTGCAGTTTTATTGCTAAACAACCGTGAACCAGGTTAAAAAAAACAACCAAAACATAACATAAACAAGAGCAGACTTAAACTTGACTATAACAGACTTGGCTTGAGCAGACATGACAAATTTCACCAACAGGAGGTGGAAAAACATGTCGCATTTTCACCAAAACATGTCGCATGAAGCAAGGGAAGCACATGACAAGATCACATGAGGGGCAAGGGAATCACATGACAGTCCAGGAGGGTAGTGGAGTGGAGGCAGACCTGGGGGAGAGATGGAGGGCCAGGCCCGTGAAGCGGAAGTGGACCTGGATCATGGCATGGTAGAGGGCCTGGACGAGATCATGGAGGATCAGGTGGACGAGACCATGGAACAGTGGACGAGACTAAGGACCATGGAACAGTGGACGAGACCATGGACCGTGGAACAGTGGACGAGACCATGGACCGTGGAACAGTGGACGAGACTAAGGATCATGGAACAGTGGACGAGACCATGGACCATGGAACAGTGGACGAGACCATGGACCATGGAACAGTGGACGAGACCATGGACCGTGGAACAGTGGACGAGACTAAGGATCATGGAACAGTGGACGAGACCATGGACCGTGGAACAGTGGACGAGACCATGGACCATGGAACAGTGGACGAGACCATGGACCGTGGAACAGTGGACGAGACTAAGGATCATGGAACAGTGGACGAGACCATGGACCGTGGAACAGTGGACGAGACTAAGGACCATGGAACAGTGGATGAGACCATGGACCGTGGAACAGTGGACGAGACTAAGGATCATGGAACAGTGGACGAGACCATGGACCATGGAACAGTGGACGAGACTAAGGACCATGGAACAGTGGACGAGACCATGGACCGTGGAACAGTGGACGAGACTAAGGATCATGGAACAGTGGATGAGACCATGGACCATGGAACAGTGGATGAGACTAAGGATCATGGAACAGTGGATGAGACCATGGACCGTGGAACAGTGGACGAGACTAAGGATCATGGAGCAGTGGACGAGACCATGGAGGATCAGTTGGGCCTGGGCTATGGAGCAGTGGACGAGACCATGGAGGATCAGATGGACATGATGGAGCCAGTGGAGATCGAGAGCACCATGGCAGAGCCTGCGGAGGAGATGGCCACCTCAGCAGAACAGAAAACCACATTGGGGATCAGGAGGCCATGGCAGAATAGAGGCAATGATGGCTTTTCTGGCTATGACAGAGCGGGCATGGCTGTGACATGGAGCACAGAATTTTCGTGGATGGCCTCTATAGCCATGGCAGAAGCCGCCGCATTGGGGTAAGTTGGTATAGCCCAGACACACAAAATAGTGGTGGCCACTAACGGATGCACTGTAGAAAGAAGATGAATAGTATGTAAATGGTATCTTTATGTAGATATTATGAATATAAAGTAGTTTACAGACATACACAGAGCTTGAGTCCATCATGGACAGCAAGCACAACATGTTTACCCTCATTTCACGCTAGGATTATCTTAACATTGTGAACTTATGAACTTTTATTTCTGCAAAGTTCAGTATCACATCAGACTGCATACGCATGATAATTCACTTCAGCAAGAAGCGCGAAGACATGACCATGGCCCGTGGCCTGACACTATGCTAAAACAAGTGGATGATGAAATTAATTCTTGCTAGACTAGTTTTGGTCTGCTAGTTCTAAGCCATCTGGGACATTGTCATTTGACAACCTGAAAGTGGGAAGAAGAAACATTCAAGATGCAGTCCACTGAATATAATACGTGTGCAATGAAATGAGGGCAGAGAGTAAGAGCTAACATTTCTGTCTGAACAGCCATAACATAACATAAAAATCTACTGTGGCAGTTGTGTAAATCAAATTGACCAGGATTTCTGAATACATTCATTGGTTATAATATTTGATCTGAATTCATCACAACAATGATATATTTTTGTAAACATCCACAGTGGAGGAAAAGTATTTAAATCTAATGCTAATGATTTTACAAAAGCTAAGTGGAGTTAGCAAAGATAACCTGAAGTCCAATCAATCAAGCAAGTTTTCAAATTTTGTCTTTCAGATTGTCTGTAAATGGAGAAAGTTAAGCACTGGATGTTCCAGTAGTTAGTGGAAAAAATATTATAAAAAATATTTTGGACAGTTAAAACCAAATGTTTTTTTTTTTCTTTTTTTTTTTCTTCTAAATCACACAGCAAAAATCTCAGCCCAACCGTAACGTTTGTTATAGAGGGATTATCATGGTTCAGCCTCAAACCTGCCTGGTGACCTGGACAGCTTGCCTCATCATCAACAGAAAATTGTTTTCCTATTTTATTAAGATTTTTTTGCAGGAGAATGTAAGACCATCTGTTTACCAATTCAAGCTCAACAGAAGTAGAAAAACAGATATCCAAATATTATTGCCGAACTGAAAGAGTTTTGTAAAGAGGATTGGTAAAAAAAAAAAAAAAAAAATCATTGTGATCCGCAATTATAAGAAATGTTTGATGGAAGTTATTGCTGCCAAAGGAGGGTCAACCAATTGTTAAATCCAAGGGTTCACATATACCTTTTCCACTCTGAACTTGTTCTTCAAAAATCCTGTCAGCAAGACAGAAACTACATTTCCCAGCATCCCTCCTGTCCCTCACCTACACTCACTTGGCCATCACCTGCACCTTTTCCCATCAGCACTCCAATCTGGACCTGTACAAAAGCACACACCTTACACTCTTTGTCTGGTTTCCAATGTGGTTTACAGACTTCTTACCACTCTACTTCTCCTTGTGAAACTCCAACAGTCTGTAGTTATACTCAATCTAGAGGATCCTACTCACCTGTCTACTCACCATTCTTCATGAAGAGGTGTGTGCTCGCCTGCTCCGTCACTCTCCAGTCATCCGATATACTCCTGTACCCTAGTAAAGAAAGAAAAGACTCTGTTATTCAGTATCCATCTGTTCCATATCAATCTGATTTCTCCATCACTCACATGCATGGTCACCTCTGTGCCAATAAATACCTGTTTGGGTTCAATTAACTCTGTCTCTGAGTCTGGTATTCCCTGACAGCACTATAATACATGTTTTTTTGAAAATGCATCATTGCTTATGTATAAGCAGACAGTGTTTGTTGACAATCAAATCAAATTGTATGAACAATTTATGCAGTAATCCAGGTCAGCTCTAAAGGTCCACATACTTTTTCCTGCAACCATAAACAGTAATTTAAAGTAAGGATGGTAACAGAACTATGTAACTCCCTGGCAAATTACACACCATTCCTCTGGAGAAGAATATCTCAATGTTTACTGAAACAACAAAACAATCTCCTACAGCAAGCTGTTTACGATTGATGATTTCCTGTAATGTAACAGTCATGTGTATAACAAAGAGCTCTTCTATCTCCCCAACACCTCTTACACGCTAGACTCAGGCTAAAGCAAAACAGAAGAACATGCTGAACTCTACAGTTATTGCCAGAGTAATTTATGTAAAGTAATACTGTGGGGGAAGAGAGAGAATGTGCAATCATTTGAGCTCAGGGATTTGCAAGTGTTTTAGAAGTTTAGGGAAGAATGCGTAATGCTCATTCAACCATTTCGTTTCTTGATCTCTCTTCCCTCTCTCTCTGCACCAAATGTTTCCTCTTCACCTCCATCTGCATCCCACGCTTTGGCAGATGTACAGTATGACTGTGTTTCAAGCATGCAGTCACAAATAGAAAAATGAGAGAGAGCTAAATCTACTGACAATCGTAGTATATACCAAGTCATCCTCTCAGGATAGTCCACTGGCATCAGATCAGCCAAGGCATTCTTCTATTCCAAAACCTGCACTGACATCTCTACCCGCACAGTCTACGTTCTTCTCATCCCCCGCTGCCTTCTCACTCACCACTAAGGACTTCATTATCTACTTTAAGAAAGTGGGTAACATCATTGATCCATTGTCTCTCAAACCTGACACAACTCATTGCCCACCTCCCCTACCATTGATCCACCACAACCAGCACTCCTGAGTTCCTTCAGCACTACCCCAATGAGAAAATACTCCAGCTTCTTATCCATTCCGCAACCACTTGTCTTCTCTGCATCCTTTCCTCCAGTATACACTACAATAAAAAAAACATTTCACTATAAAATAAATACATGAGGAACCATTTGATGTCCTTCAGATTGTCTATGGCAGAATACAATGGAGACCTTGCATACTTAACCCTGTAAAACCTGACATATGAAATATTACTGACTATTTTTTCATGTCAGGCTTTACAGGGTTAAGTATGCAAGGTTATTTTTTAACAGTTTATTGAACTTTAAGACTAAAAATAAAAGAAAAAAAGTTGGTAACACTTTATTTCGATAGTCCACTTTAGACATTCTACTATAAGTAGACTATAACTATAAGTAACTTTGCAACTACATGTCAACTCACTGTCATTAGAGTATTGACAGACTTTCTGCTTAATATCGGCAAACACTTTATTTTGATGGTCCCCCAACAGATATTCTACTGACTATAAGTAACTTGGCAACTACAAGTCAATTTATTCTACTAACCTGAACCCTAACACCTAACCATAACCTAACAGTCAACTGACAGTCTACTACAGTCTACTAATCCTCTGATGAGAGTTTGCTGACATGTAGTTGCAAAGTTACTTATAGTTTGTAGAATGTCTAAAGTGGACTATCAAAATAAAGTGGAACCAAAAAGTTAAAAAAATTAGCATTTTTTGTTGAGTATCATATTTGATACATCAGAAAAAGTCAAATCTGATTCTTATAGCTTGTAATGTAAATAATATAATATAACATAACAGCATAGCATAACATCATCATATCTGATACTATATTATTTGATTATTTGGACAATCAAGTATTCATATTCATATTCAGTCTTTATTGTCCTCGATAGAGGAAATTTGTTTTCACAGACTGTACCAGGAGCAACATTCAACACGCATAACATGCACATACCACACAGAATTTTGTACACATAAATAGATATATTGCAAAAAAAAAAAAAAAAACCCCACACATTTACAGTAGATAAATTAGCCATTCTGTGAATTCAACGCTCTTATAGCTGAGATTACAAAACTTTTCCCTAGCCGTGATTTTTTATGGGGTAGCTGTCTGTATCTGCGGCCTGAGGAAAGAAGGGTAAAACATGAGTTAAGAGGGTGGCTGGGATTTTGTACAATGGTGTTTGCTCTACGAATGGTAGCAGCGTCAATGAGAGCCGGCAAGTTGGGTGTGGGAAGACCAATTATTTTTGAGGAAGCATAGTGAGCATAGTTAAACTTAAGTAAACTTAAGTTATTTCAATCCAGCAAGTGTTTATCTTTATCTTTTTACTAACAAGATAAAAGATTTTCTGATGTTTACTTTATAAAAAACAGTACAGATTTCACAACAAAAGGACACATGAACCACAACCTGAAGGTGGACATTTTTTAGAATTAGAAAGGCCTTTTACTTGCTAAAAAAAGTAAACTATCAAAGTAGTAGATTGTACAACAGGTTATATATATAGCCTGTTGTACAATCTACTACTTTGATAGTTTACTTTTTATAGACAAAAAACTTGATATAGTTTACTTGATATAGACGAAAACATCTGAAATGTACAGTGAATTTTATATATATATATATATTCTTCACTATATATATATAATTCACTGTATATTTCGGATGTTTTCATCTTATGTGCAGTTCAGGAGAAACATTTTGATTTCACTTGACCTATGCACTACAAACACTGGTTTGGATTTGAGGTCAGACAATGTTAAGAGGCAATGATCTCTATCAATATTGCAAGATTTTTATATTGCACACAGCACACACAGGCTATGAAATGTAGAGGAACACAAGAATAAGTATACAGTTAAGATTCTACTGAGAAATCCGTATTAGACAGACAAATTTGCCTGAATGGCATAAACTCTAAGGCTCTTGAGAAGGCACGGAATGTGGAAACATAAATTATGTAGTATCAGATAACAAGGTAACATCGACTCTATGTTGATTCTATGTTAGTTTGCTATCTGGGGCGTTCTCCCCTGCTGAATCTTTAGTGCCACAGCAAAATAAATAATATTTTACATGAGTTATGAATGTGAGATTGCAGTCTGTCTTGAATGTTCTGTGGGCTGCGTTGAAAGAAACATACAACGTGACAAGTGTGTAGTCTGATTCATAAACATTAACTCTTGAGTCAGTTCTTTCTAGTGAACCAAAAATGCCTCAGTTACAATTGTAACCTCGATTCCCTGAAGAGGGAGCGAAATGCTGCATCAATTGACGCTGAGGGAAGGCTTTGAGTCGTGATGTAAAATCAGTCCAATGGTGTGACGGAACGTCAGAGGCGGGTGGGTCAGGAACCAGGAAACTATAAAGCCTGCCCAAAACAGAGCTGCGCTAGCTTCGTAAAAGTCTGAAGTAGTTGCTGACAGGCACGTAGGAGATATGGCAAGGTGACGCAGCGGCTCCTTCCCTCTTCAGGGAACCGAGGTTGCAGTCGTAACCGAGGGAACTCGCGCTGTGTTGATTGGCGCTAAGGGAACGTCTATACCAACGCCATCATAGCGACGAGTGTCTGTCCAGTGTGAAATCACGAGGAGCAGCACTAGGACGAGAGCCCCTGGGACCCTGGTGTAGAGTCCAAGGTCAAAGAGTAGAACCTTATAAATGTGTGTGGTGAGGACCACCCTGCCGCATCACAAACATCTTGGAGAGCAACTCCTGTCAAAAGGGCCTTGGAGGGCGCCATACTCCTAGTAGAATGGGAACGGACAGCCACAGGTGAAGGCTGTCCGACCGACTCATAAGCAAGTGAGACAGCCTCGATCACCCACTTGCTCATTCTCTGCTTAGATGCAGGGGACCCTTTGTTAGAGGGCCCAAAACATACAAACAGCTGTTCAGATTTACGCCACAGGGCAGCTCTGTGGACATAGGCATCTAGTGCCCTGACTGGGCATAACAGATTATTATTTTCCTGGTCTGAGTTCTGGAAAGGAGGAGGACAAAAGGCCTGCAGCATAATAGATCTGGCCACATTAGTGGGGACCTTTGGAACATAGCCTGGTCTAGGATGAAGGAACGCTTTAACCATGCCAGGTGCAAATTCCAAGCACGAGGGTGCAACCGACAGTGCTAGCAAATCTCCTATCCTTTTAAGAGAAGTGATAGCGAGGAGGAACAAAGCTTTCAAGGTCAGAACCTTGGCCGGAACCTCCTCCAGTGGCTCGAAGGGAGCCAGGGAAAGGCCTTGAAGGACAATGGCTAGATCCCATGTCGGCACCCTGGTACGAGCTGCAGGCCTCAGCCTCAGAGTACCATGGAGGAAACGAGATACCAACGGGTCTTTACCCAAAGACATTCCACCCAAAGGAGTGTGGTGCGCCACAAAAGCCTTCAAAGTAGACGGGGATTGCAGTGAACCGCTCCTGCAGGAACTCCAACACTGTAGCAGTTGGAGCAACCAGGCAGTTAACTGGGTCCAACTGACGGTCACTACAGCATGAAGTGAATACTCTCCACTTCAAGGCATAAAGTTTCCTTGCGGAGGGAGCTCTGAAATGTAGAATGGCCCCCTCAGAGGCCAAGCCCACAGGTTCCACAGTTATGGACGGTGGTGAACAATCGAGCCCCCTGCTTGGGACAAAAGGTCCCTCCAGCGGAGGCCCGTCGAGGAGAGATACTAGATAGGGGAACCATACTCAGCCCAGCCACCGCGGGGCTGTAAGAATTAGGTGAACCTGGTCCCTGCGAACTCTCTCCAGAACTCCCGGGAGCAGAGCAATGGGGGAAAAGCATTCAAAGTAGCCTCGGCCTAGTTTGTACCATACCATCCAGTCCGAGAGGAGCTGGATGCGTGAGGGAGAACTAAAATGGACAGTGAGACGTCTCTCGAGACGCAAACAGATCCACTTGTGCCTGTCGTTGGCATCTTGCGATGACAAGAAGCTCCCAACACGGGACCCTGGGACAGGAACCAAGGTTTCTTCCACACTCATTTAGCCGTAACCCCAACTCTTTCAAGTGGGCGAAAACGACATCTCTATGCTGAACCGCCAACTGATGCGACTGAGCCAGAATCAAACAATCATTGATGTAGTTCATGATGCGAATACCCTGCGGGTGCAGAGGCCCCAGAGCTGCATCTACACATTCCATGTAAGTGCAGGGTGATAGTGCTAGGACAAACGGAAGAACTCGAAATGGATAAGCTTTGCCCCCGAAAGCGAACCTCAGGAACTTCCTGTGATATGGAAGGATGGATATATGGAAGTATGTGTCCTTGAGATCTATTGTGACAAACCAGTCCTCGGATCTGATCTGTGGCACGATTTGTCTCAGTGTTAACATTATGAACTTTAGATGCATGACTGACTCGTTCAGCACTCGAGGATCCAAAATGGGATGCAACCCCCCATCCTTCTTTGGAACTATGAAATACCGGCTGTAGAACCCGGTTTCCCTGTTGGAGGGAGGTACATATTCTATACTATGTTATTATGTTATTTAGATGCTCATCTACACAGATGCAGCAGTTGCCATTTTTGCAAACCATACATAATTACAAGGAAAAATATTCCACACAAGGGAAATCATTGTCCATGAAGATGTGAAAAAATAGGCATAAATCTAGCTTACACATTTACCCAAACTATTATACGCCTGTTTAACCGAAGCTAATTTGGGTGGGTTTCTCCCATCCCCATACAATGTCACTTCTCTGTCTTTTATGGCCCTGGCGAGAACGTCGGTCTCCTCGGCTGTGAACCGCTCCTGGCATGCGCCTGGCAAATCCGCCATTATAATAGCAATCCGTCATGGAACAAACGCATCTGCTTTTAAAGGGAATGTGAGATGACGCTCTGATTGGTTTATTTCACGTTATGCCCAAATACCTATGAGTAATGTAGCTACTTCAGACCAACCCATTTTAGATTTCAACGGTCGCAAGAGTCATTTATCCCGCCGATATAATAGCAACAGCGCTCGAGACCCGCCCACAAAGTTACTTGCGTTTCGCGTTTGATACTTGCATTTCAGATCGTTAAAATAGGGCCCTCAGTCTTTCAACCGCTCTTGTCACAACCTCAACCAGCTCTTCAAATACATGAGACTGAGGTGGCGAATCCTCAGTGTATCTTGCATCGACAATGACAACGTCCAGTTCCTCAGAATTAGATAGTTGCAGTGTCGGTGCCTCAATCAGGGCGGAAGGAACCGCAACGCGTGCTTCCAAACCCTGAGAAAAGGCACTAGATCTATCAGAGATAAGGCTGGGCCCGTCTAATCCCGCTGATAGATCCATTTGTGAACCCCATGACTGTGATCGCTGCTGTGCCTCGGCAGTAACGGGACCAGAGCCCTGGGGAACGCGAGCCTGAGCGTCCTCGCGAAAGAACGCCAGGCGGGATCGGAGTGTCCGCATAGGAAGCACATCACAGTGCTCACAGCCAGCACCCTCGAGGGCTGACTGTGCATGCTCCTCCCCCAAACAAGCTACACAAAGAATGTGTGAGGGTATAGAGGGTACACAAAGAGGACACACATCCTGAATTGCTGCTTGCTCGCCATGACTTTATATATATATAGCTGATATAAAGACAAAACAACACCAAATAAACAAGGACAGTTTCACAATGAGCGCTACTAAAGACACAGAAGCTAGTGCGGCTCTATTTTGGGCAAGCTTTAGTTTCCTGGTTCATGACGTCACCCGCCTCTGACGTTCCGTCACACCATTGGACTGATTTTATATGTGCTTCAAGACGTCATCACGCGAAGCGTTCTTTCAGCGTCAATCGACGCAGCATGAGTTCCCTTGAAAGGGAACATAAAATGTGAACAGAGCAGTCTAATCCCCAAATGAATTGTGAGCCAGTTCTATTTAATGAATTAAAGTAATATAAAGTAATATAGCTGTTTGTGAATGTAAACGTTCTACAAAGTTGTTAAGTCAAAAGTGCACAATAAATCAAGTTATTGTCTCCCAAAAGAAAGAATTGACTCTGAACTGCCTTAACGAGTTTTTTTTGCAACACTTTTTGCATTTCTCTCAGTTACTCAGAGACTATTTGGACTAGACCAACCAAATTTGTATATATTAAAGTCCCCGTGAACCGGAAGTTGCAAACGACTTTTCTCCAGTGTTGTGACGTATTTACAAGTGAAACGGAAAATTTAACAGAGGGCAGGGTTTTACTTTAGCGCTCCTCCTCTCCATCTATGCTCATAGCAGACTAACGGTTTGAGGGGAGTGGTTAAGTGTTTTCAACCCAAGCCGTCAAACTGACGTCATCAGAAAAGGAACGCCATTCCAGACTGAAAGTAACTTTTCAGATTTTGATTAAAGATTACCACGGCAAACAATTTTTTTCTGTGTATTAACTTGCACAGATTAATTGTTCACTACAAGACTAGTAATATGCGCTAACAAAGTAAATAGGGTCAATTTTGATTTCATGTCGACTTTAAACTTGCATCTGTCTGCTAATTACCCATACCATTTAAAGATGATTACATATGACATATCGTTCACAGTATTTATTTGAATGGAAGAAGCCAGATATTGCAACTGACCCCAACCCAGGGGACAATTGCAACACAACCAGTTACGGTTGCAACATGTTAAAAATACCTTAAATTTCACTAATTAACTTTAGCTTTTTGTCTCAATGGCCTATAATTTATTTATACAATAATATTATTGTAGCCTATTATTTATTTATTTAGTCATATTTATCAAATAACAGTTATTGAGTTTTGTTTATTTATGTGTAGAACATAGGCCTACATAGATTCAGTGTGCAGGTATTACAGATGCTATTCAATCTCTCCATATTTCAGTGCCAGACAGGAAGAACTGAACAATTTGCAATACAACAAACTTTTATTAAACATGCAATTTATAACTTGTTGCAACCATCCCCATCCCTATCAGCCATGACAGAACATCATATGCCTGCTAGACACACTTGACTTTGACACATGCTAACCATGTCACTTAGAAGTCAACAAAACAATAATTCAAACTAAGTTTTGATTCATTCATACAAAATGTCAGGACAGTATGACAAAAATACATCTCATGAAATTTTTTTACTTTCATACCTCCAAAACAGGTTTTGTTTATTCATAAAATAAATGCTGCTGCATTTATTTGCATTTAACCCAAAACAGGTTTTGTTCAAAAATAAATGCTGCTGCATTTATTTTTGTTCAATAAATGCAGCAGCAGATGTTGAATATGTCTTCTGACTTCTTGGTGGGGGGAGGGTCTAACTGTGCATGTGCAGTATGAGTGTCATCACTCTAGCATGTTTCTGATTGGAGGAATAAGACTTGTTGCAACTGTCCCCTGTTGCAACTGTCCCCGGTCTACCCTGTTGGACACCTATTAGTATTAGTTGGAAACTATGAGGAACTGCTTGCCTTGCACCCACACATACTTTATGAGCCCTCAGGTTTAATCGTTCTGCATGATATAAATTCCTCCACATATTGTCACACACATCCGTTCTGCCTTGTGCCTGTGTGAGAGAAAGACTATGTGCTTGGCAAATCTCTCGGTGGAATGGGCTATGCAGTGGCTTTTCTCCCCATGCCAAGCCCCAAAGCTCGCCAGGATCCACAGATTTTTTCCAGTATCTGTGGTAGAGCCAGACTGAGAGAAGCAACATAAGGAGGGAGAGAGAAAGTGGGGTTGAGAAAAAGGGCAGCTTCCAAAACTCACCCAGATTCAATCATTCTGGCCTGACCATCTCAATATAAAAACAAACCAATTACAACTGACCTCCACGCCTGTTTCTAGACAGCAGCAGGAACTAATTAAAATGAAAAGTTTCCCTCTCTCTCCTCCCCTGGTTCTGTATTGCCCCAATGACATGTTGGCGTGCGGGTTGGAAGCCAGTTCATCTAACTAGACCAGCTATAGCCACCTCTGACATTAACGTCAATATCCTGCTACTGTATATTAACTCTTTCCCTGCAAGCGTTTTTAAAAAAAAGTTGCCAGCCACAGCCAGCGTTTTTGATCATTTTGTTGTATGAATATCTGAACATGCAATATATCAAAAGAAAGAACAGACCCTCTGCTTAAAAAAAACAAAAAAAAAACAGATTTTTTTTCTTTTTTTTTCTCTAGCTTCATGCATTCCCTTACGAAAAAAAGTTTATTCAAGTGTGCTATTAGTATACTTCTTTTAAACTAAAAATAAGAAAGTATACTTTCAGTCTACTTTTTATGTACTTCTCAGAAATATACTTTATGTACTTCTCAGAAATATACTTCAAATTCCACTTAAGTATACTTGACTTATACTGACAGAAAAGTTTAAGTATATTTGGCCTATACTTGTTGATCGAGATATACTTAAAAGTATAATTAAGTATTCTAAGTATTCTTGGCTTGTACTTGTGTTTACTATTTTGATTGAGGTAGCTTATTAAATACTTTTTTTTTTAAACATAGTATTACACACTGTCTTCTAAACTAACATGTCCAAGTTTATATAGTAACAAGCTTTCGGGTGGAATAGCTTATAGAGTAAATAAAATAAGCATGGAACTGAACCTGATCTTGTACACAGCGATAATAATTCCCTTACGAAAAATAAGTTTATTCAAGTGTTCTATTAGTATACTTCTTTTCAACTAAAAAGAAGGAAGCATACTTTCAGTCTACATTTTATATACTTCTCAAAAATATGCTTTATGTACTTCTCAGAAATATACTTAATTACACTTAAAGGAGAACTCCGGTCAATTTTAACATTGAGCTCATTTTTTTGTAAATTTGGAGTGCTGTCAGTACAGAGAACAACCACAAAAATCGGTGTTGCCTACACCATGTTATCCCCATAGTAATCGATTGTCGAGTTCACGCGACAATTGATTACTATGGACTTCGACCGAAAACAGGATGTAAATACAGGTATGTGCGCTGGCTGAAATAACATCATTTTTATTCATATCTTTCACATCTACTGCAGTCAGATTCACCCGTGTTCACTCTGAAGGAATCACTCACATTGGCTGTGCACTTGTAATGACACATCAAGGATGTTAAGAGGCTAAAAGCAGGTTTAAAACTTGCCCTATTGAAGTCAACAGGGTGCAAATTTTAAAAAGAGGATAACACGGTGTAGGCAACACCGATTTTTGTCGTTGTTCTCTGTATTGACAGCACTCCAAATTTACAAAAAAATGAGCTCAATGTTAAAATTGACCGGAGTTCTCCTTTAAGTGTACTTGACTTATACTGAGAGCAAAGTCCAAGTATATTTGGCCTATACTTGTACTCAATCTTTTGATCGAGATATACTTAAGTTTTATTATTCAAAGTATACTTGGCTTGTAGTTGTGTTAACTCTTTTGATCGAGTAGCCTATTAAATATACTTTATATAGTTTTTCATATACAGTCTTATGAAACTTACATTGTTTGAAAATATTGATTTAAAATATTGATATAAAACAGATATGTTTCTAATTCTGCGTATCTGAATTTTTGTGTAGGCTAGTCCACTGGTAGTGCACATAGGAATTTACTTTAATTCTACTTTTCCCCACCATTGACTGAATTTTCAGTCATGTTTTCACTGTTACACGGTATGGGGCGCAATGACACATCTTCTAGTACAGAATCTCCGGATCAAAACAGGAGAAGAAGAAGCTGAAACAAGTGATAGAAGATTGCTCACTCAAATGTAAAATAATGTGATCATCAAACATTAAACAGTGTGTAAATCGATGGACTCGACTCGATCTACTCCATCTGTGTTTTGATCATCGTTCTCAATCTGATCAAGGCGTAGTCTTTGACAAAAATGAGAGTTTCTCATCTTTTTTGTTTAAAATATTGCCTTTATTTATGAAACTTACCAACATTCAAGTGTTGATAAAAAAAAGGATGCATGAAGCTAATAAAATGTTTTTAAAATTAAAGTACAATTAAAGGTATTTTTCAAGTATAAAAAACAACAAAATTTGAACATAGTAGTATACGCCTACTGCAAGTGCAAAAATCATATAGAAATAGTAAACTATAAGTATAATGTTAAGTTCACTTAAAGAAAACTTGTAGTATAAAACTACTAAACTAGTAGTTTACTGAGAGTACACTAAAAGAGCAAAAATAATATATAAATGGTAAACAATAAGTATGATGTTAAGTTCACTTAAAGAAAACTTCACTTAAACTAAACTAGTAGTTTACTGAGAGTATACTTCAAAGTTGCTACAAGTATTAAAATAGTAAACTACTAGTATACCCATAAGTTCACTTGCAGTTCAAATGAGAAACGTAATTATGAACTAGTTGTGTACTTAAAGTTTACTACTGTTTACTTCCCACTAAAAGTGGGCCAATTTAGTCCCAAACGGTATTAAAATAGTACACTTACAAGTTTACTACTAGTACATATTGACATTAGTATACTTACTACATAATGTATACTTAAAAATATACTTGAACATTACTTAAGTATACTTCATAAAATGAACTTGAAGTATACTTCTTTTTCGTAAGGGTTCTTTTTTTATCAACACTTGAATGTGGGTAAGTTTCATAAAAAAGCAACAAACTGAGCAAAACTCTGAGAAAATCATGTTTTTGTCAAAGACTTCATCCGGATCAGATTCAGAACGATGATCAAAACATAGATGGAGTAGATCGAGTCCATCAACACCCCCAAATATTGCACAGTCCTATAGCTCATCCTAGGTCGACATTAATGTTTAATGTTGATGATCGCGTTATTTTACATATGCATATGATTACATATGATATCACTTGTTTCTTCTTCGCATGTGTTTTGATCAAGAGATTCAGTACTCTTTGAGAAGATGCGTAGTAGTGCCCCCTACTGTATAGCAGTGAAAACATGGAAAGCCGGAAATTTCCGTCAATGGCGGGGAAACGTTTTCTCACAAATGACGGAAATTTCCATCAATGGCAGGGAAAGAGTTAAAGGAATAGTTTTCCCAAATAATCACCTATATTCATCCTCATATCTTTCAAAACCTGTATTACATTTTTCTCTGAAACACCAATGGAGTTATTTAGAGCAGAATATTCAAGCATCTCTTTGAGAGTTAATACTGACCACGGCTGTCAAAGAACATTTTCAAGGCAAGATTTTCAATTGATAACAATACAAACTTTTAGTTTGTTCCTAACAAAAAGCTTCTAAAGACAGTATGCATCATATTTAATATATGACGTTCAAGGCCTCTACATTATTAACATGATCAATGCTTTCCATAAAAAGCTTTTGTATAATCAGCTACACATCATATGCTCCCTGGTGGATTATCCATGCTCTTCAGGAAGTACATTTAATATTGAAGTCTTGGGCTGAATCCGAACTCGCCCCCTATACCCTAAAATAAGGCTTTATTTGAGGTGACAGCCATTTGAAAAGAAGTTAAAAGTTAAAAGAAGTTAAACTTTTAAAAGACGCATCTCGAGACCTTGCAGATTTTCCCCATTCCACTGCCAGCGTCTCGCATTTTTCAAAGCAAAAACGCGTTCTATGTGAACAAGATCCAGGTCTGAAAGTGTCAAAGCTCAGTGCCCACAGGATGTCACACATTTGAGCTTACATGTAAATAAATGCGTTATTTGATAAATTCACTGTTTAAAGCTTTTTAAATGTAGGCTATGTAGTCAGGGACAGAGTGCAAGCATGTGTCTAACATAATTCAGTATTTTTAGCTAAGTGGAATCATGAATATTTCTATTCTGGTATCACCCTGTGCATAGGGGAGAAGGACCAAGTCCAATCCTATTCAGTTACATTCTTGATGAACCACTGTTAGTATTGTGCTGTTCAAATGTACTAAACAACGTTTTATGTGAATTTGGAAGATCAGTCTTGACCTGGCATGAATTGTTTCTGTGAGTCAGAGCTTTCACCATTGCTCTTTTTGTGGTCATTTGATCTTGAGTGTAAATCCTCTGAATAATCTAAATGATTCTCACAAGGGACCTCTGAGTCTGTCATCCCTAACCAGCTGACAAGGTCAAGCGTTTAGTTACTGAATCAGCATCTCATCTGAAACATATGCTAGAATAGATCTGTTTTTGCCTTTGACTTAAGGGAAATCTTTATCTTTCAGGCACCATATGCTTAATAAGTCAATTTCCATAACATAAGTCATAAGGACATCTGTGATGGGGTATTGTGGATTATTCCACCAAACATTTCTTTACTTATAAATTACCATGAGGTCAACAGTTTACCTCACTTTTCCACTCAAGCAATCAGGACCTCCAATACCTTTCCACTCATACACACGTCTAAAGTGCATAAGCCGCACTGTTAGCATCCTCATATGTCACGATGTGTTGCCTGGCAAGTTATCGGTAATGTCTGCAACATCAGTAGGTGGTCTTCATTCCATCACATATATAAATGTGCAAACTGAAAATTGCATTAATTATGGCACAGCATGTGAACTTCTACTAATGAGCACCACATTCCCATATCTGTCCAAATGATATAAGGACCTCATACTGTTAAAAGAAGATGTGTTTATCAGAAGACTGCCTCATTTCCTGCTCTTGGTCTTGTCCTGAGAGCCTTAGTTCTTCATGAAGAACAATGTTAACATGTTCAGGCTACAGTATATGTGAGATTACAAGGCTGTGACATTAAGGGTAGAGAGAGTTGGCTCTCCTATGGAAACCTATTTCCTATTCCAGAGAAAAAAAGAAAAAAAAACGGTAATTGTGACATATGACGCAATGTGACTTTCTTTGTAATTTCTCAACTTCTCTTTATATCTCACAATGTGACATTAAATCTTGCAATTATGACTTTGTTTCTCATAATTCTGACTTTATATCTCACATTTGTTACATTGCCTTGCGATGTGCCTCTTTGTTTGGGCTGGGTGATATGGCCAAAAAATATGATTTTTTTTTTCTCTCTATATCATTCAATATCGATATGTATCACAATATTCAGGGTTGCAAACTCTCACGCATTTGGCGTGAGACACACGCTTTCAGGCTCTTTCACGCTTCCAGTCTCTATCTCACGCTATCACGCTGCCCAAGTAAATCTGACGCCAAATTAAATAAGCCAATGTTCTGCAAAGACTGTTTGGTGTATGACATCAAGAAATGCCAGAGCAATTAGAAAGCGAATTAGAATTTGCGTGGTATTTTGATGCCATACGCCATTCGGTCTGCACAGAGCCGCTTGAAGTCGAACACATTGACAATGTATGGGTTTTAATTAAACCAATAAAGACATGCAACCTCTTGATTGGACCATACACCAATCACAATTTCCCCACACAGTGCAAGATCCCTATATAAGCTGCTGACCCCCACCTGCGCGACGATCACCGAAGATGTTTTGGCATTGTGAATTTGTGCGCACAAAGCAGATATACACGTCTAAGAATAAGATAATATTTGAGTTGTTCATTTTAAACTTTAATAATAATACCAGCTGACAGAACTAAATGTATGTTTACAGCATTAGTTGAGAGTTTTTTGTCATGTAGCTACTGTACCTGATATTTATCCAAATTAATTAATATTGAATCAAGATTCAGAATCGAATTGCAAGCTTAAGAATTGAAATTTGTGTCAAGCACTATAGGTTAGCAGTTTTTGTACCATGTAAACATTGTAGCATGTTGTCACTAAACTTAATGAAATTCTGTTTAGAAATGTTTTGACAAACACAATACACATATTGTGATGCAAGTTTTTTGTGTTAAAAAATATATATATATAAAAAAGTATGTTTGTTTTTTTTAAACTCAAGGTTGGCAAGCCGGCGGTATTCATTTCATGCCATAAATGGGTAAGGAACAGCATTCCACATGCTTGTCAGACCTTGAGAATGAATATAAATTCCAGAATTTAGGACCCATGAAATCATTGCAAGGAAAGTGCTGCATAACAGAACTGTATAAACAATGTATAATATAATTCTTAATTAAAACATGGATGAAAAATATCTTGGTTGTACTACAGTATAGGCTAGTAGTAATATATTTCTATCATAATTTCTTCAAACCTAACTTTTATTGTTGCTTTTTTGATAGACGATTGAGTTCCAGTGTGTTTAGCAATAGGTTTTCTCAAATGAAATGGTTAAAATGCTCATTAAAATTAATTTCATATGGTATGTCCTCGTACAGTGAGATGACAGATGGTGAAAACACCATGAGCATCATAGACAAAACTGTGGCGCTCATTCACTTTGAGACTCGCAGAATTTAGCCACACACCTTATCATCTAGATGTAGGCTAAATATTGAAAATTACTCAATTTATTATTGATATTGTGGATTTATTTGATCATATTTAATATCTTGATTTATCACCCAGCCCTACTTGCTGTTGCGACTTTATGTCACACTGTGACTTTATTTCCTTTTTGTAAACTTCATCTCACAATTACCATTTTTATTTTTTACTCCGAGGTGGAGACAAGCTTCCATAATTAACATTTCTGTTCCCTGCTGACAAAACAAAGCTTAAATGAGCCTTAGTTTGATCATCTCAGCTGGTCTGATTGGCTGGCTTACAGGGGTTTTAATCCCTTAACAGCTGGTCAGACCAGCTAAAGCAGCCAAACACCAACATAGCCAGGCCGGGAGAGCAACTGGACCATCTTAAACCAGCTAAGACCAGCATACAATCTTAGGCTGGTTTAAGCTTTTCATTTCAGCAGGCATGTTGGCTACTGTGCTTGAAAAGCTGGAACTGGAGTGGATCCCAATTATCAACACTGTGCCCCCATGATCCAGCTGGGCTCAGTGAAATTTCAAGAGCTTTTATAAGACCTTGGCATGGACAGACCTCTGCGGAAATAGGTTAGGAGAGGGAAAGGGAGGGGCAGTTTAATTTATCATGGCATGTGAAATTACGGGAGAGCACAAACACAGCCAAAGTTAAAAAAAGAAGAAAAAAAGAAGAAGAAGCTAGAAATCAGATAGGATATTCGCAATGACACGTCTGCAAGACTTCAGTTTGTCATGACTTGTAACCTCACGTTAACTGTAAAACTGACAGATGAATCTTTTCTCTATCTTAACAAGGATCGTGATTCAGTTCCATTTGATTCAGTACACCTCGCCTCCCACGTACATGCAATGTCCCCAGGCTCAGCGGCAGAGCTGGGGGGTATAATAGCTTGTTAAACATAGAGCAAGGCTGGCTGACTGGAAAAATAGGCTCGACTTGTACAGAATTGGAAGCAGTGCCGGACCAATTACCCCACGGTGATGGCAATACATGGCAGAGGCCATAGGCACAACTTTTGTAACTGATGTTGCTAGGTACCTGCCAGTGCTGCTTGGAGGCATGCACAGGGCACAGGCAGGTTCAATAATGTATCCTGCTAGGGGTCGCATGACACAAGTCACAGCAGATCTTTGGGGACCTGCACTACCTGGTCCCTTCCTTCCACCTCACACTTCCTAAAATAGGAAATGGCCGAGAATCGCTTCTTTGAGTAATGAAGTGTGATGTTATTGGCATACTGATGGAGCTGATGAAAAATAGAGCATAATGATGCAATATGAATGTGAATACATATTCGATGGATAATAGAGAGTCTACTGACACATATATCATGTGAAATAAATATCACAACTGATGTTTGTGTCCATGGCAACAGTAAAAAAGTAAGACTGTAGTAAGCAAGGCAATTTGATAACTAAATAGATGGAGAGTTAATGATAGATGAATAAAATTAGCTTTTGATTGTCAAGGGCACATCATTTGTAAGAAATAACTGTGAAGTTATAGAAAGAAAAAATATGATTTCTGGCAGAGAAATGACACATTATTACTTAATGGTTTTAATATGCACATCTTAATAGAATGTGCTGTGAATGGGAAGGATTAGATATAATCTCACTTTATTGGTCATTGTCAGAGGTTCCATGACAACTAAAAGGTTTGAATAATAGTTTGGAAGTACATGTGAACAGAGTGCCCTGGAGCATGTGATTTACCTTCTACATAAAATAACACACATTCTTGGGATAGATAACCTCAATCTTTCTTACTCCAAAATTAAATTTAAATAACAAACGAGATTTAACAGAGAGCTCTTACAGAAAAACCACATGAATTTCACATGATCTCATGCGTTTCATATGAGAATTTACATGGGATTCACACAATTTTTTTCTCCAAAAAGCACACGTTTGCCATTTGCAAAACACATATTTTACATGTTTAGAATTGTATTTATTGATTGGTTGGTTGGTCGATCGATTGATTGATTGATGCAGAGTTTAGCTCCAACCTTGATAAAAACTCACATGCCTGCAGCTTTCTATTAGTCCTGAAGACATTGATTATTTTTTGTTCAGGTGTTTGATTAGGGTTGGAGCTAAACTCTACAGGACAGTGGCCCTTCTGGACCGAAGAGGTCCATCCCTGATGTACAGTTTCAGAATATATCTCAGTGTCTAATCTAGAAATCTAGAAAAATGAATGAAATATTTCTCATCAGATTCTTAAAACCAAATGATCTAAACTATCTTATCCACGTTCTATGTTATGCATGTTATTATGGCTCTGTACATTAATTTTATGTCAAAAATAATATCAAGACTCATTCACACCAAGAATGAAAACTATACAGCGTTCACATGTAACGGAGGCCAGCAAGTGAGAGCTGTGCAGGTAAACCTTTTGAGTCCCGCTTGGTGCGGGGCGAGTAGTACTGTAGTGTTTACATTAGTGTCGTGACCCGGATGGGAGTGAGATTTAGGTTGGGTTGAGTGTAACGGAGGCCAACTAGTGAGAGCTGTGCAGGTAAACCTCACTCCCCTAATCTCAAGAGGCGCACTAGCGACAACGATCTTTAGCGTCCTTGTTAGCGCATCTGCCTCCCATGCCGGCGACCCGGGTTCAAGGCCCTTGCGGAGCAGGGGGAGAAGGACCTGAGGGGTTACACACACCTACAGATGATAACGTTCTCTTTATTATAATTGTGCACTGCAGGTATGTCGTCTGCTGTTTTAAATGTTTGAGCTCTGTAAAGTTGGGTGGATTCTGATTGGTTGTCAATGTTTTTATCTTTCATCAGCTGGAAACAATTATTCTGAAATTAATTCTTATGATATTGTTCCTCATGGTCATTTGCTGACTTCGCTATTTCATCAAATTAGATCAAGTATTAAAACTTTATAGTTATAGTTGTCATTATAGTTATCATACTTGGAATTAACTCCATTACATCTCATCTCAGGTCATTCAAAAATGCCAGTCTCTTAATGTCATGTTTAATTTGCGTGTGTACCTTGATTTCTGGTTCTAAAAAAAGTTATTACTAGTAGGACACTAAAAGTACCAAATGCAGGTTAACAGGAGTGCTTAAAAATATTTTAGTCCTTTCACAAGTATTTTTTAGTGAAGCCCTCGGCATGGCATCTACCCAAGTACTTTTATTTGAGCTTCATTTTTTAAATCATTGTTTTGTCCTTGAGTGTTAGTGCCGCAGTATGATCATCTGCTAATGGAACATGTCAACAATGATTAGATTATATTAAGTGTCATGAATTGAGTGCAAACTTTGAACAATAATTCGAAAGAGCGTGAATTTTGAAATGAGTGTTAAGTATCTGCAAAAGGCACTTTTCCTAAGCCAATTTCATCCATCGTGTTACATAAATGCGAAACACACTGGCTTCTGTTTCATCCAGAACAATCTCATTCACAAAAGGAAATATTGTGTGTCAACATAATCTGTTGAGAGACCTTTTTTTTTTCTCCGATAATGATTTCATTTGTATGCAGGCAACATGTGGTATTTGTCATTTCCTGTGGCCTAGCATTCAGTTGTACATGAAATGAAATGATAATGGCTCTATAATGCAGTGTGTGTACCTCTCCTCTTTTTCTGCACAGCAAAAAGCACCATCCCTCATTAAGATTTCACTGTGGTAGGTAACCCTGCCACTCATTACAGCCAGTTGCTTCCTGACAATGTTTTCTTCCCTCTTGAGGCAGAATGACAGCGTCTCTGTAGAATCTTAATATGGCTGGTAAACTCCTGGTAAACTATAAGTGTATAGGGGGATATGAAGGATATATAGAGGAAGAGCAAGGACACCAGGCTGAGACTTTTAATGTTGAAATTCACTTAAATTGGCAGTAAAATTGTGGCACGGCTACGCAAGCTGTTTCGTGCATTCAGTCCGTACTTGCTCTCCTTTTGTATTATTAACATGTACGGACGTCTGACTTTCACATTCCCTCGAAAAATCTATTTTTTTAATCAATGGCCATTGATTTTGGAAGACGGACTGTAGTAAATTGAGCCAGTGTTCGATAAAAATGATGGCGTAAAAATTTAGATGAAATTATGAAGCAGTTTGTCAATCCGGTGTGATGTGGTCATTGGGAGATGGTGTCACCGGTTCATCTCAAATGCCTGGGCATCAGTGCCAGTCATGACAAACCCACAGAGCCTGGGACAGGAATGCCAAGGCTTCAACCTCCCTCCCTGCCTCCCTGCCTCCCCTTCTTTCTCTCTCAGACTACCTATAGTGCAGAGTCAAACAAGTTCCTCGCCTGCTAATCGATCATGCCTTTGTACTGTTTTCATGCAACAGATCAATACTGAGGGCAAGTAAACACTTTTGCAGAGCCCTGCTCCTGTAAAAATGCACTGTTACCCCCATGTGAGCGCAGAGATGTCCTATATGCCAGTGCTGCATGCTGGGTGCTCGATGGCCTCATTGTGTGTTTCGAACCCCAGGGGCCAGGAGGAATCAGTCAGATAAACAAAAGACTTTGGAATCGGCGAAACATTTCCCAGGTCATTTCAAGTGCATTGTCCCAGATATGTTTGCTGCTTTAGATCATTGCAGAAATGTGCCTTTCATTGCTAGATATGAAACTCACTGTAAATAAGCGTAGCATTAGCAAAAGTTTGTTTTGTATTGTAAAGATAGTTCAGCCAAAAAAGAAAAAACTTTTTTTTTATTTTATGACTTACCCTCATTCCAAACCTGTATGTCTTACTTTATTCTACTTTATTCAACATTATTCATTGTTTTTTTAGACCCCTTTGACTTTCATATATGGAAAAAACATTCTTGAATGTTCCACAGTGAAAAGAAAGTCATATAGGTTTTAAAATAACATGGGGGTGAGTAAATGATTTTTTTTCTTTCTGGGGTGAAATCCATTTAGTCTGCATGAAATAAAAATTCACTCTAAAAATAGTTAATCCATGCATTTCATTTGTTAAAAACTGTGTTTTGACCACAATCAAATCAAAATTTCAAAATTAAATTTCCCAGTCGTAAATAAGACTTGAGAGGCCATACATGTCTAGGAAACTTGTATTTATGATAATTTTATCATTCTATAATAACTTGTATTTATTGGAAGGCAGCATTAGGGGAGGGACATTCTCATTCTAGAAATAATCTGTATAGTGCAGGATGAGTTATCCCCATTTTTATTTAGTTTTTCCCACAAGAATAAGACTGTGTGTATTTCTGTTAAAATAAAATTTGTCTCAAAACAAAGATTTTGAATTTATATCATCACTTGAAATGTATAGTTTTGTCAAACAGTAAAATAATTAGCGCCAGAAACAATGTTATGCACTAGAATGTTAGCAACACTTTTGATTAAATAAATGCCACTCCAAAGAACTGACTGGTTTTAGAGTTTGAATAGTAGGCTGAGGTAAATAACTAGGATTTGTCACTTCTGATCTACAATGTCTTTGAATAGGGCTACAGTGTTGAAGAGGCTCATTAAAATGCGGTAGGACTAATGATAGCTCCCTCTCTTTCAGCTGAGGATGGCAGTTCTTATGTTCCAGCCCCATGCCATGCCAAACATGTTTTACAAGCCCTGTTCAGAGACGTCCTTGAAATGTAACACAACACAGTATATAGGACAACGTCTGCTGATACCCTGCCACCTTTTGAGGAGCAGCAAACTGCGGGAAACAAACAAATCAGGTTTTATCTTGCCTGAGGTGTACCGTGAAGGAAAATACAATGACAAAAGAAAAGATGTGGGTATTTTCAAGCTTTGACATGATGTCATGAACTGGGTCATTCCTAATGTGCAGTACATTTCCATGACCCCATCATGCATCTAATGTATTCGAAAATATTTCATATACACTACCATTTAAAAGTTTGGGGTCAGTAAGAGATATATTATATATATATATATATATATATATATATATATATATATATTTCTTAGACATTGATACTTTTATTCATCAAGGATGCATTAGATTGATCAAAAGTGTTAGTATACATCTTCACAAAAATAAATTCTTTCAAATAAATGCTGTTCTTTTGAACTTTCTATTCATTAAAGAAATTTTCTTGAGATCTAAATCATCATATTAGAATGATTTCTGAAGGATCACATGACACTTAAGACTGGAGTAATGATGCTGAAAATTCAGATTTGCCATCAAAAGAAAAACAAACATTATGTAATTTATTTCTGTGATGGCAATGCTGAATTTTCAGCATGTAATTTATACAGAACAGTTGTTTTAAATTGTGATAATATTTCACAATATTACTGTATTTACTGTATTTTTATCAAATGAAAGCATATGGAAAGAACACTACCTCATTGGTTCACATCAGTCTCTCACAAATTATTTTAGCACTTTAGTGAAATTCAGTCTCTGACAATTCAAAGACAATAAGATGAGTGTATCATTCTTTTATGTGGCAGTGTTGAATGAGACTGAACTCCATCTCCTTCCCTCTCTGGCTCTTTGCTTTTTAAAGCCACTCACATATTGTTCTGCCCAGCAGACACCTACGAAGCACATAAAGCTGTACATTTCAATCAGAAAACCAGCATTTCATCTCTACCTCTGCAGTTTATACCTGCCAGCTGCCCTGTCTTTTTCTCTACCTCTCCTTCTATCTTCCTGCATGGTGTTTAGGTATGTGCTGTGGGCTGTCATTACTGCTGACTGTGTTTAATGCCAGTGGTGTTTTCCTCTCCCTGGTGAAAGGCTGGAATAGGGCACAGGAGTGCTGGATCTGGTGGCAAGTTGTCATTATGGTTGACTCAGCTCTGTCTCCTGCCCTGCTGTTCAGGAACAAGAAAGGTCATCTCTACCTGATGTGAACCCAAACATCAGACAAGCTCTAATATACTCAGCCATAGCTTGCTTTCCTACTTCACAGCCTGCGGCCCGAGACACGGACTGCTTGTGTAGACTGATTGGCATTGTAATGCTGCTTTATAGTGCAACATTAGCATTCAGGTCTCGTGAAGCTGTTATAATGACCTTGAAGCACGGCCTGACAACACAGTGAAGACAGAAATCGCAGTGGACTGAGAGGACCATTCCCTTAGGTCTCTTGGTTAAGGGCAATAAAGCTCAGCACAGACCAAAAATCCTGTTGAGAGGGCAGATATTCTGGACGATTTCCATGCGGAAGGGGCAGAGGAGGGATATGAGAGAAGAAATATGCAAACCCGTATTTCGCAACAAAAATATGGTTTCTAGAATGTTGCTAAGGTGTTTGTGTGGTTGCTTGGACAAAGTCAATAGGTCTATATACTGTATACAGTACACATAGTAGTACACAAATAAGTATCTTATGCTCACTAAGGCTGCTTTTAATTTTATTAAGTACAGTAATATCAGTTCTGACATGACAACTCTCAGAGTGTTTGGCATGGTAATGGATATGACAATGTTGATATATGTTTGGTCTTGGCAGAATAGATCTGCGACGCTACTGCTGTTATTGTTGCTGCATCTGCAGAGCAAGTACAGGACTTTCTACTGCCAATACATACATGACAAACTGCTGTGAGCAAGTAAGACATGCTGCTGCTTTACAACATAGCATACATGAATTACCCGTAGCAGATCTATACAGGTGGAGCTGGGGAAGTTGGAGGTTTTATTGAAAGCGCTCTACACTGTTACGGCAAATGCTTCCCATGTATTTGAAGGTTGAGCAGCGAGCTCATTGGCTACTGATACAGCAGGAACCAATCAGCTGTGCCCTACAGAGAATGATGTGATTGCAATCAGTTTGAGTTAAGGACCTATTAGCCTGCGCCATCTAAAGTTTCATGACAGAACTTTGTAATAATGTTGCCAAATATGATTACAATTTCAAATAAACATTTTCCATTTAAATGTTTTTAATAACTAATTTATTCCTGTAATGGCATTGCTGGTTTTTCAGCATCATTACTCCAGTCTTCAGTGTCACATGATCCTTCAGAAATCATTCTATCATGATGATTTGGTGCTCAAGAAGCATTAAGTTGAAAACAGTCGTGTTGCTTAATATTTTGTGGAAACTGTGATGCATTTTTTTAAGGATTCTATGATTACTAAAAAGTTCAAAAGAACAGCATTTATTTGAAATAGAAATTGTTTGTTAGATTATAAATGTCTTTGTCACTTTAGATCCATTTAATCTTTACAATTCTAAACAATTTAGTGTTTGCTGTAATCGTAAAAAAATAGTTTACAATATAACTGTTACATAGCCTGGAAATCCAGACCCAAATCTGAAAGATTAAAGGTCTGGCATCGATTAATGAAAATCGAAAACTTTTGAAAACTCGAGGGGCGGCACCAAGCATGCATTTGAAAATCTCACTGCACACAATTGGATAACACTACGACCAATCACAACAATAAGCCCCATACGCTTAGCTAGCAGCGGAGCTAACTGGTCGATTATACTCTTACCGTATCCGGTCGGCCAAAAAACGTCCTTCTTGCAAAGGAAGGATTCGAGCGCTGTCTTCTGTTCCTCTTTTAGATAAAAAGCCAAGTCTAACTCGTTCATTGTAGCGGCCACCGCCATTTCAAACAACTGGTGTTCATCCATAGCCATCTTGCAATGTTTACTAATGACTTCAACGTCACAGCACTGTCGTCATCTGTTTAGCTCACCTCTGGCCCGCCTATATCAGATAACCCGATGTGATTGGTGCAGCTCGGATACAAGGGCATATGTAATAAGCATCATTATTTGATGCCAGAGTAACTCGCTGAGCAAATTTAAATGGATTTCCAGGGTAACTGTTACATGCAATCTAGTTAAATATTTTGTTTTCCTGGACTTTTAGGCCAAAATGCATAAAAAGGTTTTCGCTTCTAGTTGAAAAGAGTTGTGTAAATGCCCCCTTAGTTAGTATCTCTGTGTTTCTATTTTGTTTCCATGGTGATTCATTGTTTGATTGATTTGCCACCTGTTGCCACCTGTTGCCACCTGTTTCCTCCCTAGTTTACCCATAGACATAATAAATACATAGACGCCCTATTGGCCGCTTTGGAACGTTGCTGCGATACGTCAACGCGTCCGCCATTTTGCGGAGGGCAAGACTTTGCAAATAGTAAATATAAAATAAAGTGAGAAGTAGGCTAATAGTAAATAGTTTAGTCAATAAAATAAACAAACAGTATACAGCAAATAAAATAGTAATAAAGTATAATTATATAATATCATAAGTACTAATATAATAATAATAATATATTGATAATAGCATATAGTTTATGTATAATACTATAATAATAGCAATAGAATATGAAATATCAATTACAGAATATAGACAATACAAAATAAGTTAAATAGTTACTATGAATAGTACAATAATTTAACAGCATAACTAATCGATTGATAATCGCAAGTGGTATATTATTATAATAACAATAAAAATGTAAATTTATATATTTTAAAATATTCTTACATAGGCTATATAAGATAAAATGACGCAACCCTGTCTCTTTTTGTTAAATTTCAGTTTTTAAAAGATATAAGAAGCTATACAAATCAAGAAATAAAGTAAACGATTCAGTCAAACATACAGCAGGCTACACCGTTAAAGTTAAATAGCCTAAATATATAAAGTTATGAAACTTCACTTTGCCCTCAGCCAAAACGATTTGCCAAGGAACAAATGATGGATTAATGAAACCAAAGATCGCCCGTTAGATATACACAAGACAAATTATTCTCACTAAAGACATCAGATCCAGCGGCGAACGTCAGAAGCACTAGCCGAGGCAAGGCTGTTCTCGGCGGGGTACATGAGCGCTGAGCGCCCGGTGATCGCTGGATCTCACAACTCCAAAACCGCCAGATAACATTTTTAAAAAGGCGCTCTCTTTATAAATAAACCATAGATTTGAGCTTTAAACAACTACATTGTCGACTGAAAAACTCTTAAAACTACATTTCGTGACACAATAACAGTAGTATTTTTAAATTTCGTGGCCTTTCTCCTCTGAAAATAAAAATAGTAAATTAAATACAACCAGAATTTTCAGTTTTGCCTGTGAAAGGTAATTCCCTGAGACCTGTTTTCAATTGCGTGGCGATTTGTAAAGACCCAAGCAGCACACGAAATAGGCATTTTTCTCAATTCTCGTTATGAGAGGTATGGGGAAGTTGCCCTCCGCAGCATGGCGGCGCCGTTGACGTACGATCCAGCGGCCAATAGGGCGTCTATGTATTTATTATGTCTATGAGTTTACCAGTGTATTTAAATGTAGCCCTCAGTTTGTGTTCTCAGTTGTCTATTCTCATCTTTGTATCCACCTTTTTCTTGAAGAGCTTATTGCTTTTTGAATTATGGGAGGCATTTCCGGTTTGGTGACCTTCCACTCAAAAAGACTGAAACAAATCATTTCAAATAATAATTCGGGTCCATCGGAGAAGTCCAATGGAATTCTTAGGCGCGCTGAATAAACACCACAGACACAGTGTAAGAGTAAAACTATATGCAAAATAAGATACACCGGTGTTTTGCCAGATGAGAAGTTTATTCTATGTATCATCTTTTTTACTATTTTAATTCATTTTACTCTAACTCATTTTATAACTGTATATTTTATCTATTTTATTTCCTTTCATAACTGTTTTAATTTCCCTTGCTTTTATTTTGTGCTTATTTTCTATGTACAGCACTTTGAATTGCCATAGTGTGATTATTTTAATTCCTTTCCATGTAAAGCATTTTGAATAACTGTTTTAATTTTCCTTGCTTTTATTTTGTGATTATTTTGTATTCCTTTCTATGTAAAGCACTTTGAATTGCCATAGTGCATGAAATGTGCTATATAAATAAAGTTGCCTTGCATAATTAGGTTGTGCTTATAATAATCCTAATCAGCCAGTTTGACTAATGAGCTGTCAATTTCCCTTCATGTTTTATTTTTTGACGTCACAAGAATAACATAATGCTTGGTATTTTAATGTGATATGGTATCACAAGAATATCTATGGCAAAAGCTCTTTTCAGTCTGCTGCATTCCCCCCTCCCCATCTGCATTTTTCTTTGTATTCTGCTGTAACAATATGAAAAAAGACAACATATACTGCACATTTGTAGTCTGCTCTCCTGATTTACTTTATGATATATTCCATGAATAATTCACTGGAATTCAATCTCTTGTTTCTTCCCCACAATTCCTAACGTATCTTTCCAGGTTTGTTTTCACACGGGTGCTTTAAAATGTAATTGTCTCCCCTTTCTTAGTTCTTATCCTTATTAGCAGTGCTTACTGGAACGTTTCTACAGCAGGTAAATACAATATTTGTTATCTGTCAAAATGATGGAGAGCACTTTGAAATATTATCACTCAATGCTAAAGTTAATGAACATTTTTGATTAAGGCAACGTATAATATAGACAAATACTACAGTTATATTTAACCTCTCTGTAATATTGCTGTGGAAAGAATTGAGCTTTTAGAGTTATTCATGGTCTTGTGTAGTCATTTGTTAAAGGGATAGTTCACCCAAAAATGAAAATTCTGTCATCATTTACTCACCCTCAAGTTGTTCCAAACCTGTAAGAGTTTCTTTGTTCTGCTGAACACAAAGGAAGATATTTGGAAGAATGTTTGTAATCAAACAGATCTCGGTCCCCATTGACTACCATAGTATATTTTTTTCCTATGGAAGTCAATGGGGACCGAGATCTGTTTGATTACAAACATTCTTCCAAATATCTTCCTTTGTGTTCAGCAGAACAAAGAAACTCATACAGGTTTGGAACAACTTGAGGGTGAGTAAATGATGACATAATTTTTATTTTTGGGTGAACTATCCCTTTAATGCTTTTACACTTAAGTTTCCTTTTAATGTTTGATGGTTGAAGGGTTTGTAAAATAATGTCACTTCATTGTACCCAGTTTTTTTAAGCCTATTTTTGCATTCGTAAAGCAAACCTTTCTCTGATTGTTTACAGTTTAACAGAAGTGATTTCCATAATGTGAGCAAATGTCATGGGGAGTGGGATAAATGTGGATAGTGGTTGATCTTCTGTGTATTATCTAATATATCCTGCTTGTTTGTTATTTTGAATTATTGTTAATTAAAATATACTGCTGCATTCAGTATATCTCTCGACAAGATATTAAGACTATACTGAGCTTTGCTGCGCTTAATGGAATAGCTCTAATGGAATAAACCTCTCTCTCTCTCTCTTTCTCTCTCTCTCTCTATATATATATATACACACACACACTTAGTATATATATATATATATACTAAG
This sequence comes from Abramis brama, assembly GCF_963993115.1. Classification (NCBI taxonomy): domain Eukaryota; kingdom Metazoa; phylum Chordata; class Actinopteri; order Cypriniformes; family Leuciscidae; genus Abramis; species Abramis brama. The sequence goes on along the minus strand of NC_139969.1, from coordinate 26,474,781 downwards.
TGTGTGTGTGTGTGTGTGTGTGTGTGTGTGTGTGTGTATATATATATATATATATATATATATATATAGTGAGGAAAATAAGTATTTGAACACCCTGCTATTTTGCAAGTTCTCCCACTTGGAAATCATGGAGGGGTCTGAAATTGTCATCGTAGGTGCATGTCCACTGTGAGAGACATAATCTAATCCAGAAATCACAATATATGATTTTTTAACTATTTATTTGTATGATACAGCTGCAAATAAGTATTTGAACACCTGTCTATCAGCTAGAATTCTGACCCTCAAAGACCTGTTCGTCTGCCTTTAAAATGTCCACTTCCACTCCATTTATTATCCTAAATTAGATGCACCTGTTTGAGGTCGTTAGCTGCATAAAGACACCTGTCCACCCCATACAATCAGTAAGAATCCAACTACTAACATGGCCAAGACCAAAGAGCTGTCCAAAGACACTAGAGACAAAATTGTACACCTCCACAAGGCTGGAAAGGGCTACGGGGAAATTGCCAAGCAGCTTGGTGAAAAAAGGTCCACTGTTGGAGCAATCATTAGAAAATGGAAGAAGCTAAACATGACTGTCAATCTCCCTCGGACTGGGGCTCCATGCAAGATCTCACCTCGTGGGGTCTCAATGATCCTAAGAAAGGTGAGAAATCAGCCCAGAACTACACGGGAGGAGCTGGTCAATGACCTGAAAAGAGCTGGGACCACCGTTTCCAAGGTTACTGTTGGTAATACACTAAGACGTCATGGTTTGAAATCATGCATGGCACGGAAGGTTCCCCTGCTTAAACCAGCACATGTCAAGGCCCGTCTTAAGTTTGCCAATGACCATTTGGATGATCCAGAGGAGTCATGGGAGAAAGTCATGTGGTCAGATGAGACCAAAATATAACTTTTTGGTCATAATTCCATAACGTGTTTGGAGGAAGAAGAATGATGAGTACCATCCCAAGAACACCATCCCTACTGTGAAGCATGGGGGTGGTAGCATCATGCTTTGGGGGTGTTTTTCTGCACATGGGACAGGGCGACTGCACTGTATTAAGGAGAGGATGACCGGGGCCATGTATTGCGAGATTTTGGGGAACAACCTCCTTCCCTCAGTTAGAGCATTGAAGATGGGTCGAGGCTGGGTCTTCCAACATGACAATGACCCGAAGCACACAGCCAGGATAACCAAGGAGTGGCTCTGCAAGAAGCATATATATATATATATATATATATATATATATATATATATATATATATATATATGTATATATATAGATAGATAGAGAGAGAGAGAGAGAGCGAGAGAGAGAGAGAGAGAGAGAGAGAGAGAGCAACCCTTATTGCAAATTAAGCTTATTGGCAAAAATTACAGACGTTCAGCTGTTTGCAATGAACAAATTAAACAAAAGTAATTGAAATAGCTCAACAGAAAAAATGTTTCAAGTGGTTTCCCCAAATTCAACTGAAAATGCAACTTTTAATGACTTCTGCGGTCTCAAAATTATTCAACCCCCTGAATAGAATCCCTCACAACAGTACAGATCTGCAAAACAGGTGTTGCCTCAAGCACACCTGATGCAACTAATCAAGGGCTTCATTAGTTGCACCAGGTGTGCTTGAAGCTAGATCACATGACATATCTAGGTTTTTTGAGTGTCACGTTTGACTGCATGTTAGAAATATAGCTGTCAAAAGAATGGTCCAAAAAGTTAAGAGAAGGTATCATCACCCTTCACAAACAAGGAAAAGGATACAACATGATAGCAAAGGAACTAAATGTTCCAAGAGACACCGTTGGAATCATAGTTTTCAAGTTCAAAGATAAAGGAACAGGTTACACTACCTGGATGGAGCGGAAAAAGGAAGCTATCACCGGGTGCAACCAGATTTCTAAGTTGCAGTGGTGGTAGCAAGGTGTGTGGAAGGCATGATGGATTCATTATAGTATCAGGAAATGCCGTCATGCCATCAGTGAGGAAGCTGAAGCTGGGGCATCATTGGACCTTCCAAAAGGACATTGATCCCAAGCATACCTCAAATTTCACCAAGGCTTGAGGAAGTACGATTCTACAGTGGCCATCACAGTCACCTGACTTGAACCCCATAGAAAATCTCTGGTGGGATCTGAAGAAGGTGGTTGCAGTACGCCAACCCAAGAATATTACTGAACTGGAGGCCATTGCTCATGATGAATGGGCTAAGATTCCTCAGAAATGCTGCCAGAAGCTGGTGTCTGGTTATACAGTATATATATATATAATTTTTTTTTTATTCTTTTGTAAAATGTATATACATCCAGTATTCATCATATATGTCATACACAATATACCAAATATTTTATACACAATATGCACAATAATGGTGAGCAGTGGAAATGAAATAGAATTATATGAGTAATGACTTGGCAAAGTAAATTTTTTAATGCATGATGAAATATATTACACAGCAGGTGCTGGAATCTTTTTCTAGTATGTTTTGCTAGTTTTTCCGCACTTCTCGGAAGGCAGCAGGTGAGAGATGCGAGCAGGATGTGAGGGGTCTCTGATGATCTTGCCAGCCTGGATATTGATTCATACAGGTCCCAATGATTTTCTCATCTGGGTGCACCAATGTGCAAGATTATGCTCCGATCACGTGCAGTGAACTTTTCAACTTGTACCTGTTGTGTTCTGTTGGTGGTGAAATCTGTAATTCACCTGCAGTTAGCATCAGGGATGGTCAATTGAGCTTGGCCAGTAAAGCTCTAGTATTATGGTTTTTAAACGCAGAGCGCAGAAAGGACCACTAATTAAAAACAACCCCAGAGAGGCATTTTGAAGGTCTTGGAAAGAAGTGAAAAAGTAAAAAATGTGCCCACATGAGGGGCTCTGCTCTGCAAAAGAGCTCTCTTTTTAACTTGAAGGAACCCCATTGTCATATACCGTATCGCTTTTCTCTATCATATTTCCAGTATTTCTGCTGTAATTATGACAAAGCTGTTTTCAAACTTTTTTTATTGATGTGGTAAATTAATTTAACCCGCTGGTGCTCTTCGGTCACTTTTGACAGAAAATTTTTATGTTTTTTATTTTATTTAAAAAAATCACAGCTTTATCGGAATGGTACAAAACTTTGTGACTTTTATGGCATTTGGAATGTGAACACACACACAAAAGTGAGGGCATGATTTGAGCAAGCTAAGTGGTCGTAAAAAAAAAAAAAAATAGTAACACTTGTGCTCTTCTGTCAAAAATTACTGACCATAGAAAATGAATGGAAAATTGACAAAAACACAAAAATTCAGAGAATCTTACAATCTACGATTTGTGTACAATCTACAAATCGGTCATGATGCAGAAAAAAACTTTAATTTTCAGGTGTCCAGTCACTTTTGACTGAGAAGATAACAAGTGCTACTCCCAAATGAGGAAGCACCTTAATATATTACATTATCCATGGTTAATTATGTGATTCCAGAAGTTATTTTCTGTGTTCCAGTTAATGTATGTTCTTCAATGATAGTTAATGAGGAAAAATAATATAAAAATGATAAAAAGCATTTTAATTTAGATTATTTTAATTTAAAATGTTTTCATTTTTGTCAACTACATCATTTTGATCTTGATCCTTTTTTTTATAGAAAGAGACTCTATTAAAGTTGTCAAAGAAACACATTTTTTTTGGGAACGACCTTCGGCAATAAATGGTCTAAAAAGTTTGAAAGATAATTATGTTAAAGCCGTGGATATTTGAAAGGTTTTAGCAAAGACTAAATGGGGAGCAGAAAGCTTCTAAATCTTTACAGAACACTCATCAGATCTCGATTGGAATATGGAAGTACCATCAAGATTGCAACATGTCTTTTGGATATTTCCGAACTTCTCCAATTCCAGGTTTATATGTGGAGACTAATGAACTCCTATTAGAGAACAGACGTCTCAAATATCCCTACAATTCATAACAAAAGGTGATTTTGTAACCCTAACCCAAGTTCACATCTGTATTAGAAAATATTCAAACTCTTGGATTACGGATATCCCATTTAGAAAACGTATATAGTTGATTTAAGCTGATTTAAACTTATTGGAGCAGACACACTTCTGCACTATTTCCCCAGTATGTTAGAAACATCTCCGTGATATCCAAGATTTGTTGTAAATAATAATTTTGATGCGTTTCCGATTTTTTTTTTTTTTAGCTTCCATGCATAGATCAACGACCTGAGAATGACTGTCAGCTGCATTCATCCTTAATCTTCATAAAAGTGGAATTAGAAATCCCAATCAGAGTTCAGTGTTAACAGTGTTCTTAAATCTCCAAATAGGAGATAACAGAATCACACACAAGTTCTTAATATCCACCGCTATATACTCCTATACTGGAGTCCAGTATCTCATAAACACGTTTTATTAAATGGTTCTAGTTTAAGTTATTTTAGGAAATTATATTATTGTGCAATGTAATGCAATGTAAGTCGCTTTGGATAAAAGCATCTGCCAAATGCATAAATGTAAATGTAAATATTACTCAGCAAACACTTTTGAAGAAATTTCTAACAGAGTTAACCTTGAATCAGTTTTAGTTTTTATCCAAAGCAATTTAAAAAAGTTTAATTGCTCTTTTATGGTATTTAAACTTGTTACTTGCCATGAAAATAGCTAAGAAAGCTGGCATGGCGTTAAAACACCAGCCAAACAACCTTGGATGCATGAGAGCAACTGAATGTTTAAAATCCCCTGAAATTCCCTCAGGTGAATGAATCACAAGGCCACTTATGTGGTTGTAAATGGTTATAATTACAATTACTTCCTTGAAGTGACCATGGCATCTTACCTCATTTCTCCTCCTCCATTCCCTGCTGAGGCGATGTGGGTGCACACGTACGGCATTAGCACACTGGTTTCACTCATGCAAACATATTCATTCCATTTCCATCCCCCGACAATAGTTCACGCTGTGCATTACAATGCACACACATGAGTTTTTTCTTTTTTTCCCCCGTTTTGTTTTGTTAATACTTACCTGTGTCTCGGGTTTGTTAGCGTCTGTGGAGTCAGTGTGCGTCTAAATCAGCTTCCCAGCTCCCGAGCTCGTGATTCAACTTATGAATCCAGACACTGGATCTGCCTCACTAGGCCTACTGATTAGGACAGCGATTAGGCTACTCAAATTTCCGGTGACATGACTATGTACAACATTAACATACAACATTGTAGAACGTCACCACTGGTATCAACAAGAGGCAGGATCTATATTTTTTCGATTCTATTTTTTTATGTTGTTTAAACACATTGTTCTGTTACATCCTCACAACTTTTAAGTTGAATATTAAAATGTTAGCTAGATGTGTTCAATACCTGTCTAGCTATGCGTTTATACTGACATATAATAAAATAAAATAAAAACGGTTTGTCTTTTCAAATCTTCTGTCATGTGCATTTTTTCTTCTTCTTAATTACGGAGCCCCTGAGGGGACCTTTGCCCAAAAAAAAAAAAAAAAAAAAAAAAAAAAAATATATATATATATATATATATATATACATACAGACTTTCGCGTGCTCACGATCCCTATTGCATCCCTATTCCCACATTTGTAGTAATGGCACTATAACGCAAACCAGAAATTGTAAGGCGTGAGCACGCAATAATTTTCTCGTGCGCACGTGAAAGTTTCTCATGAGCATGCGAAAGTCTGTATATTTTTTATTCTTGCAAAGGTCCCTTCAGGGGCTCCGTACTTTGTTGCATATATCTTTTGGTTATTTTGTTACTGGGACTGTATCACCTCTCGAACACTGTAAATAAACAGTGTGTGTGTGTGTGTGTGTGCGTGCGTGCGCTAACCCAGGCCTGGGAAGACCAGTTGTCTCACAATCAAGCAATTGACCCTTCGCTAAGCCACGCCCGAAAACCGCCACAGGCCAATCGTGGCTTAGCAACCGTAACTAGGCGCGGGAGGTCTGGCAAGCTTTCGAGCGAGAGGGAAACATGCCGCGTTGTGCGTATGGATTGTGCAAATCTGATACCCTGTATCCTAAAAGTTTGGACGGGGTGGTGGATTTTGTTCCCTTCCCGAAACCTAAAACCCAAGGGGAGAAATGCCGGGCGTCATCTTCATTTATATAGCGCTTTTAACCATGTAGATTGTTCCAAAGCAGCTTTACATTGATAATAGGACATTAAAGTAAAGTGTTTTGGCTTTATAGCAGCTCTAGAATAAAGTTATTGTCCAGCTCGTGGATCAAGCAGTGTGATTAAAGGCAAGACGGAGGCTCACTGACATAATTTAACGTTACTTAAAAATATATTTCAGCATTTTGTTAATCGACTGCCAAACTAGTAACGTTACCCCAATCCGATCGCGACTCTCCCGGTGTTAGTTCTGGTAAAAGTAAAAGGTAGTTAGTAAAAGGAGGGAACATCAGGGGGCTTGCCGGAGATCTCCAAGGAAAAGTTTGGTATGCAAACTTAATCAGTTCATAACAGTAGTCACTATGTGACCCACGATGTGTGAGCAGTAACGTTAGCCAGGCGCACTACAAATATAAGCGGGAGAATGTTATCATTGCAAAGTGGTCAGGCTAATGTCTTGTGTTTATTCCACGATACATATGGATAAGCTGTTTGATTTATAAATATTAGAATATTTTCACATTTCATTTACCCTTCTGTGCATGCACAGAGCTGTTCCTCAATTTGTGTGTTTCCCATTTGAATGGTCAGCGTATGAGGCGGCTGCTGCTTGTGCTGGGACCTAACGTTATAGACTTTAGCTTCAATTTTGATGAAATTATTCTCTAATCGTTTGCATATTATGTCGTGGATATAGCCCTCGAATGCATACTGCAGTCTTGCTCTCTCATATTTTCACCTGTCTGCCAAAAATGACTAATTATCTCCTTAGGAATGTCTGAAACCAGTGCATACATACTGTAATAGACGTGCCAGGCGCAAAAGCTTGACAGGCGTAGCAACAGTAACTAAGGAGGGCGGGGCTTAGCGAAGGGTCAATTCATTTGCAGACTTTTATGGAATGCCCGTATGAGTAGTGTGCCCTTGCTGCAGTGCCCTTCAGATGCGCTAAAAAATGCATTTGTTTCTTAGCCTCTGTCATTAGGACAATGGAGAAACCTGTTTTCACCAGTTTTGTCTTCTCTTTTTACAAAAGTCAGGACCCTCATAAATACACATAATTGCTTCTAGTACTGCAAAATTTAACCAACAGCTGTATCTGTATCTTATCTGCTGTAAAATAATATACACTAAGAGCAAACCTGAGATTGCCTCGATATTAATGGCTTGATTTCAGAAAAAGGAAATGTAAAAAAATAAATTTATTTAAATAAATCTAATCTTCAAAATCTTTCTCAGTGGAGGTTTTAAATGCGGCTGCTGATAAAGATCACCCAGGACAGACTGTGGAGGAAATTTGATTTGAACCGATTGTGGTGAAGGCTGTAGTTATGTTTTTTATACAGGAATAGTAACTTACACATCAAAATGTGTGCACACACAGCATAATACACCCCTCTAGATACACCCCTGTATGTGACATCATGAAAGCCATTTGTTTGGAAGAACAATTTATAAAATTGTTATGGAAAATTATGAAGACAGTATGGGATGATTACAAATAGTTAAGACAATATGAATGCAAAGCCCTGAATTTAGCACATTTAAAGACTCCATAGAGGTTACAATTTTTACAAGCCACATACAATATGATCACTTGATGCAAACAACAACAAAAAAAGCAAGAGGAATAAGTAGTATTTCCTAGGCCTTGATCTGCAGTATAATTAACATGTGTTCATATTGATTACTAGCATTGATTTTACCCTAACCTTAGAAAGTACAAGGGGTTACATACACTATATGTCCTCCATGCGATTATTTCTCTGGAATTATTGGTCACTCACACATAATTACTTGAGCATTGATCATTTCAAGTTAATACAACATATGCAGAACCATTTCCTTCCTCTGAGATGTATGGAGTTCGAATTGTTGCATTATTACAAAATAAATAGATTGAAATCTATAAATAAATGTAAAGAGTTTCCCAAAAATAAGTAGATTAAGATCCAAAAATAAATGTAAACAGTCTCACAAAAATGAATACAATTCACAAATAAATGAAATAAGATTAGCAAATAATACTTACAAATGTGTTTTATGTCACAAACACAACTCTGTCTGGTATTAATTTGTGAATCGCTTTCTGTGCATTTGTGTATGGCCAGAGCCCGTCTACGGAGAGCCTGCCCACTCCCTATAAGTCCTATTGTACCGAATTTTGGTTGTAGTTCCACCAGAGTTCCACTGGGGGCGATCGCCATGAGTGCAAAATGAATGGGAGTCTATGGGGCTAGACGGCTAAATTTGTCTCTTTCACCCGATTGCCGTTGAGAAATTTCAGATTTGATTGTAGGTTTTGCAAGTTCAACATGGGTTATAGGTCGAAAGTTGAATGAACGAGTACTTAGTTCCTTTTGATTTCTTACAGGTTGAGTTGTTGTTGCCCATAACACGCTAGCATTCTGCTAATGAACGCTGATTGGTCAGTGAAGGACTGATTACGACCAGAGATACCGCTTGATGGCATCGTGGCATCCAAAGCGGGACCAGAAACAAACAAAACAAAAACTCTTCTAGCACGTGTATTTACCTGTGTCAGCTGTGTTGTCGATGCCTCGAGTGAAAAGAAAGTGCAGAGCGCGAAAGCACCATAGTGACTGAAGGATTGCCGTAAAGCAGTATCTCTGGTCGTACGATGTGTATGACGTCATTGACACTTTAAAAGACTTTTTAAAGCAAATAAGTGACTCTAAAAAATCTAACACCCAGCAATGTGTAATTTCTTTGCATCTCCTTTCGAATACAACATTCAAATTACTAAACAAAAAATTATATCCTGAGAAAAGTGGATTTTGATGTGTATAGCGCCATAGACCTCCATTCATTCTGCACTCGTCCTGTGAGCGCCCTCATATGGAATCAGAGTGGAACTGCAACCAGTTCAGAAGCCGGAAGTTTACTGAGAGTGAAACTTCTCGCCTTATTAGACATTCTCTGGTATGGCTTGCATACATTTGTGAATCGCTTCCTGACTGTGCATGCCAAGCGTGACTGGTTGTAGCGGGAACGTGCTGTGATTGGTCAGCGCAATGTGGCTGTTGTCGGATTTGCTTAAGTAGACGGTGGGTGGAGTCCACTTATTTGTGGATTTGTTTGCACGTCTTGAATTGACGCTTGAAGTGTCTCAAAATCCTCAAATGCATGCAGGGATATACAAATACACAAGAAGTGATTCATAAATGAATTCCAGACAGGAGTTATGTTTGTGACATAAAATATTTTTTTTATGCAAATCTCATTTAATTTATTTGTGAATTTGATGAGGCTACTTTTTGTGAATCTCTTTATATTTATTTGTGAATCTCAATCTATTTATCTGGAATAATGCAACAATTCTATCCCCATAGAGATGCCCCTCCCAACTTATGCAACTTCCCATGTACTACATGTGATTCGCTGCATGTTCACAACCTGAATTATAGAGCTTTTATTTGCTGTTTAACTACTAGACATAAACCCTTGCCACAAAACCACCATGTCACCAGTCCACAGCAGACAGGTCATATCATCTGTGATTTTAAAGCAGACACTGCATTCGCCCCTCTCAACCTTACAAAAAATAAATAAATAAATAAAATCCATCTGCAACGTCCTGGGCAAGGTCTTGTGAATTCTATGGACTGTAATGAATCATTAATGGAATAAATCTCCAACAAAAGGACAAGAAAAAGACAAATGTCTCTTGGCATGAGTAGCAAGGAAATGAATATAGTCTCAAGGCTAAGCAGGTAGACAAAGGCAAGATATATCAGTGAAATAGCAGGACAGCCTTATAGGAAGGCAGCGCCTTTCTCCGCATATTTCAGTCACTGAGAAAAGCACATAAGCATGTCATTACCGATGCTATGCTGACTGTGGGGTTGTAACACGGGGTCAGTTGTAACACTGTCAGTTTAACAAGTCAGAAAAGAGCTGTGGTGATGTCAGCAATATTATACACTCGCATAACTTTTGAGCTCACATGAGAAGTGGCATGTGACTGTGAGCAACATTGTACAATTTATGAACCAAAAAAAAAAAAAGATTTTCAGGAAGGAAAGTAAAAACATTTATCAATATTTGTTTTTGCCTAGCAATCATTGATTTGTAGATACAGTTATTTGAATTGCATGTCTAAAGTAGCTATTTCTGTCGTTTAATTTGATGCTTTGCATTCATGATAACTTTAAACCCACATGCTAAAACAGTTAGCTAAGTTATAAGGGGTGGGGTTATAAGCTAAGACTGCTAGGGGTGGGGATAGTTGTAACAGTTCTACCAGAAAGACTCGGGAGAATAAATACTGTGACAATTATACATTTATTAACAGCCCAGCAAGCAATAAAGTTTTTTGGCGTAGGCCCCGTCCATAGCTCGCAATCTGAGGGTCCGGACTCTGCATATCCTGCCTGAAGACAAAGGCAGGGGCGCAGCCGACCCCCTGTGAGGTATAGGAAGGGACCATCCTGGTGGTGGTGGGGAGGATGGAGGGAGGGATCCATCTTGGAGGTGGTGAATGGAAGCGTCAGCATCTGCGAACTCAAACGTGTGTAAGTACCAATCTTTTATACCACGAGTATTAGAATGTGATTGGATAGATGAGAAGGTAAAGTGACATAACAGTTGAGTCTTCCTGGCAGAACTTATGCTAAAGCTTTCATTTCATTAAAATGTTACAACCAACCCCTTATGATGATTCCATTATAAATCACATCCCCTGTTAAGACAAAATCATGAGTTGTTTTGTTGTGCATTGAGGAATTTATGTAGTAGGCTAAATATGTTTCCATCATAGTTTATGCACATGTCTTCTTATCAGACAAAAACATTATCCACCTCAATTGAGCACACGTTTTTTTTTTTTTTTTTTTTTCACTTTTAGAATTTATGCACATCTCTGCGTTTCCATCCAGCGTTTTTATATGATATCCCAAAATTCACATAAAATTGGTGGATGGCAACATAGCTATGAGTAAACTGTTATATGACAGGAATACAGAGCACACACACAAACAAACACACACAGCAATTATTTTTGCGCTAAATTTAAAGTCCTCAGAGAAATACAATACAATGTTTTTTGTTACTTTAAATTGCTGACTTTATTCAAAACTGATTATTCTTTGTTCTTCAATAACATTCTTGCATACATTTAGATTGTGTGGATCTTATTTCAGCAAATTAGCTCTCATTGTTACATCTATCCCCCTTCCCCAGCCTGTGTTATAACTCACAGGCTAACTCACACTACATTTCAGTAGTGGGGTATGTAACAACTCTTTGTGTTTGACATTAACTCACATAATCTGTGATTGCGTTGTACATGTCCAAGTGAATTATATTTAGCTGACAAATGTGGCTACCATGTATCAAATTTTGAGAGATATAACACAAATATCCACCGAGTTACTGGTGCTCAAACAAAAGGTGTTACTTTTAATCCCCGGTCGCCTCAGTACATTCGGATGAAAACAAATTTAATAAAGAGTGTGGGAAGTTCATGTGAATAAGACTTCGGAGCAGTCTTGTAATAGAACTTGTAATACAAACATCACCATGCCCAAATGCAACATCTGAAAAATGCCTAACAAAAATAAATAAATAAATAATAAAAACCCATAAAACAAGAATATGCAGAGGTCATTAGAGAAGAAACGAAGAGTATTAGTCAAAACAGGCTTATCTGTTTCATTTTGCCCCCAAGGCCATTGTGAAAGGCTCAAAGACAGCTAGTCATAAATGAGCTGCCTGTCATCTGTAAATAAGGCGTGTGCATGAGAAAGAGAGACATGTTATGATGTTATGATGAAGATCTTGTTGTAATGAGGAGAGCGATTGCTTTCTGACTGATGTCTGTCAGAATGAAGTTGAAAAATGCAATCAGCAGATGACACACTTAATTTTTTTATTCTAATAAGAAGTGAGACGGTGCTTGATAGTGCTAGATTTTCCCTCTCTCTCTCTTTGTCTGTCCTTCTGATTCGCTTTTGACTGGCTTTGTAATACACAGGTCATATTAAATACCAAGATGCCATTAAAAGAGCTGCAAATGTCTCCTCAACTAGGCACTTGTTGAAAACTCTTAAAGCACACTTTTAGTTAATTTGTTCACTAACTAACTAACTATATATATATATATATATACATACATACATACATACATACAGTCAAACCAAAATGTATTCAGACACCTTCAACATTTCTCACATTATCAGTTTATTCGCAATAGTTTAGAAAAATGGTAATAAAATATGACTTACTTAAATAAGAACTTATCATATCAGTTGATATTGGTTTCTATCTGTGACACACTGAGAACCACAATTTAATCGACACATTATGGCAATTGTAAACAATTTCCTTCATACGCACTACCCTGGTGAGAAAAACACCTACAGTCATGCTTGGCAGGAAATGCCGAACTTAAAGAGGATAACCAGCTGTTGAGTGTGACAGGCAGCAAGCGCACACACACACACATTTTCATGTTTTATGGAGAAATTACATAGACAAAATTATGTTAACGTACAAACTGTATATTCTATCCCCTACTCCTACCCATTTCAGAAATGTTTCTGCGTTTTTACATTTTCTATAAACATCACTTGGTATGATTTCTTAGCTGTTAGCTGTCTTAAACACACACACACGCACGCACACACACACGCACGCACGCACGCACGCACACACACACACCCCTTGAGTCTACCCTTCCAATCTACTCAAAACTGTCCCCAAAACGGCACATCAAAGGCAGGTAAAAGTGACAAACATCCATCAATACAGAGCCAGAGAATGTGAAGGCTTGGCCTCCAGGGGAGTCACACCGCAGAGCAGAAATCCATTCTCACCAAATGCCCACGTGCCCCAGTGGATCTCCTGCAGGAAAAGCAGGATATGAAATTGAGGTCTGGAATGGTTTTGCTGGATCCCTTTAACGCAGATGTGCAAGTCTCACAAGATTCTATTTTTATCCTGTCATTTTTCATGGAAAATACACCATCTCTTCTAAACAGCCAGATTATATTTAGCCAAAAGTAGGGAAGGTAATTCTTTGCATAGAAGTAGAAAAATGCAAATCTGCAGGAGAATTAATGTCAAACATATTCTATAATTAAAATCAATTGTACCTTTTATTCATTTCAGATTTTATGTATATTAGCTGCAGACTAGCAAAACCACAAATGAAAGTAACGTGTTTGGATCTAAGTTCACTTTATGTACACCAGTGTTATTTGAGATACTATTACAGTAAACTTATGTCTGTGTGTTTTTTTTATTTTTTTATTTCAGTTTTAATTATTTTAGTACATTAAGGCCAGGTTTTACAGCAGGGCTTAGATTAAGCCAGGATTAGTTCAGTTAGGAGATTTAGCTTTTATAAACATGCCTTAGAAAATACAAAGGCACTGATATATTTTAAGATGTCAGTGCAAGTTACTTTCATCAACAGCTCAAACATGCATTTTAGTCCGGGACTAGCTTAAGCCTTGTCTGTGAAACCAGGGGCAAGTTAAACTAAATGAAAAAGAAAGATGCTGAATTTGATGCAACTAGATGGAAAAGGTTAAGTTTTATATATTTTATTTCTGTTCAAATTTATTTTATTTCAAATATAACAAAATTTTTTTTACTCTATTTTTTTTAAAAATGGTTTTAATTTTAGTCAAAGGTGTATGGCCAAAGCCATTAGATGACAATCCTGCAACCTTTAGCCAAAAAAGTGCAATGGCTAACATAGCAAAGGACAGCAGAGGCTGTTTTTTATGAATGGATGTCAATGGAGAAGAGGCTTCACTACACTGAATAAACCGCTTAAGTGAGGAAACACCTTATCATTTAAGTAATCAACAGCCTGTTCGCTAATCTTCAACATGTTTTACGCTAAACAATACTTTTGTTGGGAATGATATGTAGATTTTAATATGATAAAAAGGTTATTTTATTAGAGAAGGCAAAGGTAAGACTCATTTGTGACATTACCATATAGGCCCAGTCTGGCTGTCACCAGACCAAGCTCAATCTTTTAAGATTGAACATTGGTCTGGGGAGTCTGCTATGTATTTTCTACTGCACAAGAGGCGTGATCAACGGGCATAGTTCAAATGACTCTGTACGCAATTGGATAGTCCTTCAACCAATCAGACCAACGATCCGGTTGACTTACTTAGCAGAGTGACGCAAAAACTCCAGGCAGGAACTGTGTAACCAAACGTGTTGATCAGCGGTTTGCAGAAGCAGCAATGGAATCAAGCGATTTTTGCAGGTTACACGAAAAAAAACATGAAAGTTAGTGGTATGTACACCCACTCGAGCGATTTGTTTGCTAAAAAGAAACCATTGAGCATCGTGGAAAGGTTAAAAGGAATTGGACAGAGCTGTAGCGGCTCTGGAATTGGATTGGATTAAACTCACCAATAGCGCGCCAGGTGGATAAGCCAGTTTGTGATTGGTTCGTGCAAATTTGTAAAGGAAGCAGCAGAGATAAATGTACAGGTTTCTAGCCTGAGCTGCAGGGCGAAATCAAATCGCCGGCAGATCAAGCTGGGTTTACCCATTCTAATATAGGTCTATTTAATAGTAATATTGAGTGGTATTGTATAGCCTATTGTCTAAAGAAAGTAAAAATACAGATGTTTTCTTTCTTTGACTTTTCAGGTTTTACAAGTTATGATAAGACTTGAATTGTAATGACTATAACTGCATGTATGCTAGGCTGAGGTGCCTCACGTTATCCAAGTTAGCCGTGACGCTTTCTCCAATGGTAAGAGATACATGTACAGACCCTCTCATCTCCCTATAATGAGACAATATCTGGTATGGCATTAAAATAATGCCATTAGGTTGCAGTATGTAAGATTGACAGCTAGCGGTTGAAATGGGTACTGCAGTCCAAATTTAAAATATTGAAGAGAGTTGTTTCCCCCGCCCCCTCCTGCTCAGACTGGATGCTCACAGGGGTTACCAGATTGAGGACACATAACAGGAACGAGCGCAATTGACAATGGAAGGTGAGGAGATATACATACTATAAGATGATGAGTTGATTTATTGATTTCTGATGCGTTGATATCGTGTTTTAATATGCACCCATTCATATAGATTTTTAGATAGGTGCGGAGGCTTTTTAGTTCAGGTAGAATCTGCACTCTCTGACCTAGTTTGTTCCCAGGCTTCCATGGCTGCAATACGCTGTGTTTTCCGCCAACTGGCAAACTGTGGTGGCGAAATACTACATTTTTCAGACAAACGAGTATGTGAACTCAGCATGTTTCCTAAATATCTGCAAACATATTATTGTATTTGTATGTTTTAGTACAGTCAAAAACTTACATACAGCACCTTTAACTATTACATGTAGCCTACACTGAAATAAGACCACTGAAGCTGTAAAGTGCTTGCACAGACTGATTATTGATGTTTGAATGGACTGAATGCACCCACACCTGCTCACTCTGATGTGCTAAAGGTAATGAAGCACACTCTATTCAGCACAAAGGGAAAAAGCGGCCCTGGCCATTTGTATAATTGTCTTTGAAAGAAAAAATTCACTTGTCTGAGGTTTAATGAAAGCCAGAGGTGTAAAGGCATGCGGCATAGTATTTCAGTCTCTTTCAGGCAGCCTCTGTGGACAAAAAGAACAAGGATACGGTATCTGTTCCAAAATGAAGTGAAATGCTTCTCTGCCTACAAGCATCTTAACTATTATGCAGTCTCGTCATAAGTCATTAATGGGATGGATCACACAAAACTGAAAATTCTGTCATCAGTTACTCATCCTCACGTTGTTCCAAACCTGTATGAATTTAAATAGTATGGGGAAAAATACTATGAAAGTCATTGGGGCCCATCAACTGTTTGGTTACTGACATTCTTCAAAATTTCTGAAGAAATAAATTCATACAGGTTTGGAACAACTTGAGGGTGAGTAAATGATGACAGATTTTTTTGGGGGGGGGTGAACTATCGCTTTAATGTTCTGCTTAGGCACTCTAAACAAAGAATGCTCCATATGGGAGACTCCACATGTGAATTGCAAACATTTCTGTAGCTCAAAAGACACTTAAAAGTGCCTGTTAAATACAAGAAAGCAGCACAATTGATTTCAACAGTTTGTTGTTTGTTTTTGTTGTTTTACCCTGCCGTTCAAAAGTTTGTGGTCGGAAAGATTTTTAAAGGTTTTTGAAAGAAATCTCTTATGGGATCAAAATTTAATTTCATCAAAAATACAGTAAACAATAATATTGTGTAAATAATATTAGAATTTAAAATAACAGTTTTAATATATTTTAAAATATTTTAATATTATATTTTGAAACGTGTTTTTGTCTTACCTTGATTCACTATATTACAGTTTTTTCCGATTGCTAAACGACAGTGAGCACAACTGGAGCTACATGTGCAAAACTCTAACTACAGTCTGCACTACCAACAGTCACCTGAGCTAAACAGTTCACATCACCTGCAAAACTCACTCCAAGCAACACAACTCTTAACACATGGCTCAAAACAGGCTCAGCCAAACACTATGCACAACCCTCACTGAGATAACACACACTGTCACTCAGAACACACTGAGAGTAAAAACACTAGCATCAAACACCAATACAGAAAATACAAACTTTTCATCTTTACAGTTTGAACAATTTCAGTGATTTCATACAAAGTAATATTTTCTTCAAAGAAAAGAGTGACATTCTTTCACATGATTTATTTAAATTTTTAGAACATAACAATTATTTAAGGTAAATGAAAATTAGCAGTTTGCTTCAATAGTCTGTAGTAATTTATGGAATTACAGTAATGAGGAAAAAAAGGTAGAAACTAAAAGTACATACTTCGAACAAATAATTGAGGGGCTAATCCTGCCTCTCTCTAGCATCAGGCCACAGGTTTTCATCAACATCACATCTAATGTTCTCTCTTGCCATGCACCTGGTGAAGAACCTTATGGAGTGCCTTATCCATCCCTGGCAGTCGTGTCCTCACATCCGGCACGTATGGCTTCCAAAAGAGACATTTGGTCATGTGGGTGGTGACCAAACACTTTCCACCTCCACCCATACAGAAAAAAAAAAATTGAAATATATTTTACGTAGAGTGTCGAAAATATATGTGGCATATATTCCAAATACATTGAAATATATTTGCATTGTTGGTCACTTATATTTATCATTTTGAAATATATTCTGAAATATAACAAACATATATGATGTTACAGTAAGTGTGAAATATATTTACATATATTTACATATATTTAACTAAAATATATTTATTGGGCCAATTTCGAATATTTGCATATATTCCAAAAATATATTTCATTCAAATATATTTATTTTGTGTATGGGAGCCTTTCAGCTGAAATTGCAATCAGCAGTGTTTGAAAGGCACAAAGCTGAAATCTATTCAGTTTTGTGTGGTTCACAGTTTTGACAGCAGTGTGTTAGCATTTGAACAAAGTGCTGTAAATCCACAGTGTTGTGCAGGTTGTGGTTAAAGTCATGGGATAAGTAGAGTTTTGAAAACTGTGTTCAAGCAATGAAAATCGAACTAGAGTTTGGTCCACATGAACTGCTGCTGTGCAGACTAGAGTTTTGCACGTGACTCCAGTTGTGCCCACTGTCGTTTAGCAATCGAAAAAAACTGTAAGCCTATTATAAGTGTTTTTAGACAAGAGAGTTTTCACTCACTTGTGTGTGTCTCGTCATATCTGTAAATAGAGAAAAGTTGCTCCAGCTACTTTGATGCGTGTATTATGCGTGTATGGAATCTCCAGGGAATCACCCGTTTCTAAAAAAGAAACTCAGAACAGAGGAGAGTCTGCTGGCAAAAAGAGAACATGACAGAGCTCATAATAAAACGAGAATAAACATTGGCTTGGCTTTTCGGAGATGCCGAGAACTGAGGGATTTGAAATGTTGCAAAAGCGACACAGAGATTACGTTTGTATTATTAAACAGGTGAGTATAGGTCTAAGGTATTTTATTGAACAGATAAATTGCCATAAGCTCTCTAACAGAGTTCATTGTGAAGCATGATCTATTGTGTGAAGGGTCATATTCGTCCACACAGTCATGCAGAGCCGAAGCCCAACCAAAACAATATTCTTCCGCAAAATGCAGTTTTTGTGAAAAAGTCTTTATGTGTGAAACTTAATATCATATTATCATATTGGTATCATAAGAGGCAACATTAATAGGTTGGTTACCTTTTGGAACATATTTTGTAGCAGATTTAGAAATGGACCAAATATACTAGCAATAAATTATATTTCCATTCAGGAGCATCTCACACAGACAGCATAGTGATCGCAAGGCTTGTGTCCTTTTCATAATGAATATGTCCTTTTACCTTTTTCCTTCTTGCCTGTTCTTCTGAGCAACAATATGATCACTTCTGACCTCTATTTCTTCTTCTTTTTCTTCTTTTTTACATGACAGATTCTCGTAACCAGGAGTCTTAAACAGCTGACCTCAATCTGCCTAACCGCTATTTAAAAATGAGACTTGGTGAAATGGCACAATTGTTTTGTCACGCATTTAAACCACTTGATTTGCTGGCCTTCTGCCTAGACCGGGCCATTACTATTCAAATTAAAGCATTCATGATGCTTTCTTTTACATTCCTTGCTTTAGTTTCTCACATGAATTCCTCTGATTAAAAATCTCTAGAAGTACTTTAGACAATGATTACAAGACCGTACATAATATTCTCACACTGAAAGATAGAGTGATATATGATAGAGTGATTTCAGACTATGTCCGGGCCCTTTATAAGACGGCACTTAAAACATTAAGCACCTTGACTATGTTCTTTCTTTCTAGCAACATGATTCACAGTAAAGTTTTTTATATCAATGTTGTCACAAACCCATCAAAGCAACTCTACATTTCCCAGCATGCCTCCTGGCTCCTACTTGCACACACTCAATCATCAACCGCACCTGCCATCAATCACCCCCATCAGCAGCACCACATTTAAGCTATTCAGAAAATGTATTTTTTGAAATGATTAAACCTTGTTGTCAAAGTTAGTATTGTGGCTTTATGTTCCGTGTGTCGTTATGTTATTGACATTTCTCCAAAATGAAGCTCAAATGGAGTTACCAGATTTTAAGCCATCCACACTCTCACATTGTCTGGTCTCGTCACTCTCTACCTGGTGTAAGGACTTGCATATTTGCCTTGCCTTGTGGATACTTACCCTTTGTGATCTTCATCATCCCCTTCTAAGCATTGACAACATTTATTCATCCATATCTGCAAAAGGACAAAAAGACGTGGTGACTTTCTTTGA
Organism: Abramis brama; assembly: GCF_963993115.1. NCBI lineage: Eukaryota > Metazoa > Chordata > Actinopteri > Cypriniformes > Leuciscidae > Abramis > Abramis brama. The sequence continues at coordinate 26,455,392 of NC_139969.1, read as the reverse complement.
TACTGTTGATTTACCAGATTCATTCCTTGTGTTTGCACGTTAAATAACTGGTATCTTTGAGTCTGCTGTCTCCTCTTCTGATTTGTGACAAATGTGCTTTTATCAAGCAGTGTTTTATTAAAAGGGAAATACGGTACGATCACTGTTGATTTATTCTTCTAGCCAATTATGGCCTTAAAAGCAGTGGGGATTTCTTTAAGACTGCAAGGGAAGCTCGCCTTCCCCTATAATGTCAAACAATTAATGGTCAAATATGTACTATTGTGTTAACATTTTATTGACTAAAAATGCGTTAGAAAACGTTCATCTCAAAGATGAGTTCGTTCAGAATCAGTTATAGCAGGTTGGCTGACTCGATTTCCTTCTCATACATTCCCGTAGCGTCACAGTGCATTTCCCTGTTGAAGCCCAGCATCCATTGACTTCAATGGGGCTGCTCTGAACAGTTTTTTTCAGTGCTTGGAAACTAGACAGTCATTGGATAAATGCTGGGATTATGTCCCGTCTCTGGAGGTGAATGGAGGAGTGGGCTGGCCTGGACTCCGGGCTTCTGCGTGATGATTGGAGGGTCTGTCGAAAGGCTGCATCTCCTTTTGATTGACAGCGATTTCATACAATAAAAAGTCACTGACGCTGAAGCTATTCGAGCTCAGTCCCATCGCGGATTTTGCAAGTGTAGTCGAAAGACAAACTGCAGCTTTTGCTTTTCAAAATTGCTTGCCAATTTTCATAATACATTTCACACAATTATACATTTATTTCTTTATTATATTATTACTTATTATATTTTTTATATTATTAGTAGTAATAATTAAAAAATATTATTATTAGTAGTATAATTATACTTTATTATACTATTATTTATACCTTTATTATATTATTATATTTATACTATTATACCTAACTCTGCTGGCCATTGAGAGGACACTGGTCAAGTCACTGGAAAAGACGGATACCCTGACAGGGTCACAGAGCATTTTCTTGAAAAGGAACGTAGGGCAGAATTTACGTATAAATAAATGGAAAATTTTTATGATGTAGGCCGAAAATGAGCTTCCCCTCTTTGAAAGACCAGCAGCCACCACTGCTTTAAAAGGTAAAAAAAAAATTGCACCCAAATTTGTAACAAATAAAACAAGTAACTAAACAAACTTAACATTTTTATAAAAGACATTCAAAAACAGCCAAAGTTAAAGCAGCATTTGCCCTTAAAAACAAACAACAAAGCACTGATTAAAAACCTTTTGTAGTATTGCCATTAAAACACAAATGAAGATATTTTAAATGAAATCTGACAGATTTCTGTTCCTCTATTGACCGTCCACACAACTACCACTTTGGCACTTCAAAAAGTTCATAAAGAGATTGTGAAACTAATCCATTTGAATTGAACGGTTTAGTCCAAAAGAGACTTGGTTGCTTTAAATGATGAACAGGTTGAATTTAGGCTTTTACTCACATTTAAACATTCATCAATGCACACATCAGTTGTGGTAAACGGAAAGCATGTTTGCTTGACGTGTGTGAACCAATGAGGTTCATTCTCGTGTTGTGCAGGACGTTTGAGCTTCTGCAAGAACCAATGAGGTTTGTTGCGCGTCAAGCAGGTACGGTTGAGCTTCTGTTATGTTCACTGATCAATGTTTATATGTGAATAAAAGACTAAATTCAATCTGTTTATCATATAAAGCGGTCCAGTCTCTCTATAGAATTTGGACTAAACCACTCTATTTATATGGATTAGTTTTAAGATCTCTTTACGAACTTTTTGAAGCGTCAAAGTGGTAGTTCCATTGACTGTCAATGAAGGGACAGAAATCTCTTTTGTGTTTCGAAGATGAAAAAATGTCTTACAGTTTTGGAACGACATGAGGGCGAGTAATTGATGACAATTTTTTTAATTTTTTCGGAGAGCTAAACTTTTAAATGAACCTGCCTCAAAAACAAAACAAAACTGTTGTAATTTCTTACCCTGGAGAATGTGACAATATTCAGCAGTCCCTTTGTTCCCAAGACAATATTCTGCAAGGCCTATTCCTCCCTGTACACAGCGTGCTAAAACACAGCGTTTTTGAGCAGCAGAATCCTTCATCTCTGACTAGCAGGAAAACACCACCATCAGTAAAAAGGCCCTGAATGATGCTGATGCGGCAGGTGACGCACCCTGACTCTGCACACGGACCTGAAAGATGATCTTTCTTCTCTGACAATAATATTTGCTGCCTTCCTCTCTGCTAAACACTTATTGTGCTCTGCACAATATTTCTACTGCTGCAATGCCCACTTCATACTCCATAATAGACTATAACATTAAGTGGCCAGCAGGTCTAAATGGCAGAGATAATAGCTGTACAAAGTCTATTCAATGGCCTCTTAGAGAGTGCTCAAATCTATTTGAAGTAATACACAATGTTGCACAAAATAAGTCTTCCAAAGAAAAGCTAGGATAATAGCAATGTTGGGAACAGCACATTCCATGGCACAGTTTTATGGCAGTGGCCTTCTCTTACTGCAGCAGTGGAGAAAGGTTTGCTACATTTCGATTGGATCTTGGTGGACTAGCACAAACAAATGTCCAACACATCAGATATGGATGCTAGGACAACTGACAAGACAGCTCAAGTGCGGGAAGGTCAGGATTTCTAATTTGTCCACAGGCAGTTTCTGCCCTGCACTCATCTTGGGACTAATCCCTAAGGTTTAAGCCAACCACCATAAAAAATCTTTAGGACCTTTTGGATGCAAGAGCAGTGACTGAAACAAAGGGATCCATCCAAATCTATTCATAACTATATTTGGAAAAATGAAAACTTATGGAAACTACACACATCCATTTCATACTTGTTCAGAGAAATAAGTATTCTCAGTGACAGCTATTTGCAGAGCAACTTTTAAAACAAATTCAACTTGTACAAATGAATGTTTGGATCTTTTCCCATCATGTTTGGACTCATTTGTTTAGAATATCACCAAAGGTATGGTGGTTTGGAAAGAGAGAAATGCATTGATAAAACTTTAAAGACGCTATTCTAACTGTGTGCATTAGACCATGTAAATGAGTTCCACAGGGGAAGGAGGGGTGGGCCACACTGTGTGTGTCCCCTCTGATGCCAGCAGCCAATCACAGCACTGGAATGGAGAAGCGCCAAACTGCAATCTCCTCCTCATCGGAAATGGATAAATGTACCCTTTCAACAGACACTCCTGAGTCTCCGGTTCGTCCAGTGAGACGTTAACAGATACATACAAGCTCTGAGTCTCAGTCCTGTGAGGGAAGAGACAGAAACAGATCAACAAAGTTCTGAGTTTCCCATCTAGAGAGACTGTAACAAATACACCGTCTTGAGTCTCCAGCTTGCAAAGGTGTGACAAAAATAGAATCCATGCTCTGAGTATACAGCTTGTGAGGCAGCAACAGACACAAACACATTCTGAGCCTCCAGTCAGTGAGGAAAGAGACTTTAACAAACTCTACGTTCAGAGTCTTTGTCCAGCGAGAAAAACAATTACAGCACGTCCAATGCTCTCCATGCCAAAGAGACGAAAGCGGATTGACCGAGTTCTGAGTGTCTGGCCCAGAGGCAGAAGACATACAGACATATTTGCAACAAGGTTAAGTTCAGGAGAGCAATCCTTTACTTCAAGGTTTCTTTGTCTGCATGTACCAGATTAAGGACCTTCTGCGCCTACTTCAGGGCCTCATCTGCGTGTTCCAGATTTTAGGACCCCTTTTGGTGCTCCAGGAGATCAGCATCCCACAGAGCTTCATGTTCAAGGCTATTGAAATGGATTCTGGCTCCTTTTCCAACTGAATTGTCACCCAGCACAACCAGTGGGAGATGTCACCGCCATTGGACTGCTCACTCGACTATGTGGAACGTAAATATCACCAAACCTCTTTCCAGAGACCATGGCATTGTTGCATATTATCAATATATGATGATTAGCTAATATAACTGATGCTAGTTAATAACTGTCAAGGTTCTGTCACTGTGGTCTAGTTTATTCTTGGTATTGTATTGTCTTATAAGTGTAGCTTTGAGCGTGCTCGAGCCGTGAGTTGTCTTGTGTGCGTGGTGTTTGGATCCCAGCACTTCGGTCTAGTTTGGTTTGGGTTCTGTGTCGGGATTCGAACATTCATGTTCCGCGTGTTTTTGTTCTGTTGTGAGCGCACAGGATGAGCTTTTGCTCGTTCTCGTGTGCTCTGTGACTGTGTGAGCATGTGGTTTCGAGTTCGCTCGGGCATCAAGTCAAGTCTTCCCCCTTGGGGTAGGTTTTTTTTTTTTTTTTTTTTTTTAAATAAAGCCTATTATTCCTGCATATTGAGTCCTCACCTCATCCCTTACCACAACCCTGACAATAACAAATAATCTGTCATTCATTTGATTGATGTATAATAAGGGTCGTCACCTTCAAAGGAACAACAATTTATCTTACCATAAGATAACGTTACTCTTCCATAGCCAGACTCAACTTAATCGCTTGTATTTTATGCATCTTATGTACTAGTACAGCTGGGGAAGGTGGAGGGTTTGACAGACAAGACTTAAGCCAGACTTAAGCTAGTCCCAGACTAAAATGCACGTTTGAGCTGTTTTAACTGAAAGCAACTTGCACTGACATATCTTAAAATATGTCAGTGTCGTTGTTTTGTCTCAGATGCAACCAGTATTTTTTCTTAGGCACGTTTATAAAAGCTACTTAATTGTCCTAATTGGCCTTAATCTAAGCCTTGTCTGTGAAACCGGGCCTTAAGTCACATTAATACAAGCAGAAAGCTATAACACATGTATCTGTTAACATTCTGATTCATGTCATTAGCAGTTATGCGGCTATTAAGTCCATTTCATGCTTTTTAGAGCCTTTCAAAAACTTTTCTCAGTCACACTTTACAATATGGGAGCATATGTCTTAACTAATGCACAGATAATCTTGAGGTAATGTATGACTCATGAAGAACTTAACCATTCATTAATGATTGCCGCATCAGTAATTATTAAAGAGTCTATCTATCATATATGAATTGCCATAAATGAACTGTGTTATAATGAATTAATTCCCTATCAAGACACCATTTATCAAAATTGACACTTCTTATTTTTTATGGAATTTTGCCTACATTTTTGACACTTACGTTAAACTATAAAACTATCAAACCTAAATTCACTTTTCTGGGTCATTTTTGTAACTACTGTTAAGGTGATTTTTAGTGGATGTATGAAGTCAGTTTACCTCAGTATTCAGAGTTAGTTAATCACATAAATACGTTCAAAATCATACTAATGATAATATGATCCACCACATTAAACAGCCAGAAATGCTTTATTATGATGTTGAACATATTTATGGTGGAGTAATCTAAAACCTAACAAAGTTCTTTATTAAATGTTTTGCTTGAAAAGTGTAGTTGTGTTGTCATGCATGTGCATATTTAGTTATCTAATGTTAAATTTATACAGTACATAATTGTGCGGCTTAAGTGTCAAATAACAGTACTTTAATAGGGCTGCATATTATAAGACTTTCTTTTTTATGTCAGCGTATGTTCATAACACATTATTCCACATACCACATTCATTTTGTGCTATAGTTTTCTTTCTGTCCTGTTCCTCATGCTTAATCAAAGTGATGCAGTCAAAGAAACCGCAAAGAGATGCACAAACCAGGTGTTTGCAAAGCATTTAGGGGAGAAAAAAAAAGTTTCCTATAGAGGTGAAACTGTCTAAGCTTCTGTCCACCAATAAGAAACAATACTCAGGAATTCCTCAGATCATATACGGTCAAAACTTCAGCTGCTCTGAGAGAGCAGAATGAAGAAAAAAAAATTGATTCAGAAGCACTTTCTGCTGGTTGAATTATTTTCCAGGTCAGAATTAGTGGGCTTTTGTTTGAAAATAGGAGCGCAAACCAATCGATCATTTCCAGCCCACAAGTCGACAAATATTTAATATCATCACAGGTGATGCAAGGCCACGATAAACACACTGTATCAGAAAGATATGCAAACTAGATGACTGTGTCATTTAATCCTGATAGACAACCAAATGAATTAGAAGATGCTTGAAATGGATGAAGAATGTGCATCATATTTCTATCATACGCTGATTGGAAACATTGGAATCAAATATCACTAACTGCAGTTACTTTTGCATCTTTAACTTTTGTATGTGTGTGGTCCCGTCTCTCCCATCAATGTCCTTGAGGTTCGACTCTAAGGTCAACACCGGCATCCTCGAGGGAATGACCTCATCAGTGTACAACACAAAGAGACACAAATGACAGCCTTTTCAATGCCCTGCTTTTGTGCCATTGAGGGAATCAATTATAAAAACGCATTTAACAGGAGCGGTAAAAGTGGTGTCCTGCATTGTCTGAGCCGTAGCCCAATTCTAAGGGGGTCTCGATCCATTCCACCATCACTTCTCCCAGCCGTAATTTCCTCTTCGTCTGAGATGCCATTGCTTTTTGGAATTGGATTTACCTGACTCATTCAGACGGTGAATAGACTCCCCTTACAGAAGCAGAAAAAAACGGAGGAACACACTGTAAAATTGTCTGGCTGAATCCGGGGGTCTCGGAGCGACTGGCACACTGTCAGAATGTCATTAAGCCTCAATGAGAAAAAATGTCCTCATTATGTGGGGCACGCGAAGGGGAGAACAATGGCGTGAGGCGGGAGGGAGGTTCAGCAAAGGTGTGAGGTCATCGGCTCTGTTTACAGCATCCTGCGAGTCCTTGTCCCCCATTGCTTGCCTTGACCCAGTTTGCTTACGGCTGTGAAGTGCAATCCGTTTCTCTGAGCCAGTGGCGCAGGATGGCAAATGTTGACACAATTCTCTTCTGAGGTGTTTCATCTTTGTCTCCATGGCAGCGAGTGTCACTTTATCAAATTCCACTCGAGAACGAGCATTATTGACAGTGTGTTTTAGCTGAAACAGTAATTGCCATTTCAGCTACATATGCCCCATCATTCCAGTGGAAACCTTCTTGAGGGAAAGAAAAAGCTGCACTGGCAACTTTATCTGAGTGTTCTAAGACTGAACTGTAAGGCTGAAATGACTAAACAAATGTTAACAGCATCATGGTTTATTACATTTTTTTTATATACTACCTCTGTTACTTATATAAACAACAGAATATGTGCAGTTAAAGTAGTAATTTATACAGGAGACTGAGAATTATTATAATGGGAACATTGTTATAGAATAGGTCACTCTTTACAGTGCATTTACACAATTTATCTTTAAAAAAAAAAGGGTTTCAATACCAGTTTTAAAGATTAGCCTGCATATTTGACAAGGTAGGCCTATATGAAATCTACAAATATGCTAAAAAAAACTACACAGCATTTGTTTTTTAATTGTTTATTTATTAAATTATTATTATTACTATTGGAAAATATGTCATTATTGTAAAATACTAAAAAAAACATTCTATAATTAACCATGCATTTTGAAATTTTAGTTGAATAATGGCTCAATACCAGTAAAAATACATATCAATTACACTATATAATTCTATAAATTACATACAGACACATTCTTTAGATTTAAATCACAATAGCATTAGACTATGAATTTAGACTGAACGATTCTGCTCAACAGGACTTCATGTTATAGTGGATAATGAAAATGGAATCTAAATCATGGAATTATTAAATAATAACTCCATAAATTATAATAATAAGCACATTCATTAATAAAAAAAAAACAGCACCAATGTGTCACTGGAACCTTTAATGAAAGAAAAAAAAATCTTTACTTTATGCTGTATTTGTCCCTTTTAAGGGAAAATTGCTTTAGGCAATACAAATGAAGCTGCATAACAAGATACCCACATTAATAACAATCACACAGTCGTGTCCTTTGCACTAGTTTTCAACTGGTTCTCGTCATATCTCACCAACAGAACATTCTCAGTAATGCTTGATGACTTCTCCTCCTCAGCTGCCCCTTTATCATCTGGTGTGCCCCAGGGTTCTATTCTTGGTCCTATCCTGTTCTCCCTTTATATGCTGCCACTTGGTCAACTCATTTCAAAACACAACGTACAATTTCATTTCTATGCTGACGACCTTCAAGTCTACCTTCCTGTAGTTTTGAACAATCATTCAGCACTAGACCCCCTCCATAACTGCACCCAGGACATTAAACAGTGGCTTTCTCAAAACTTTCTTCATTTAAATGAAGGTAAGACCGAGTATACTGTTCACCCCAGACTCACCTTGCAGCTCTCTCAGTTTTGGCCCCCTTACGCCCCAGTTTGCATCCACTGTTCTTAACCTGGGTGTTGCTTTCGACAATAGATTGCATTTTGACAAACAGATTGGTGCAGTCGTTAAGATTAGCTTTTTCCAGCTAAGGCTCCTCAGCAAGGTGAAATCATTCCTGTCCCGTGCTGATCTAGAAAAAGCCATTCATGCCTTTATCAGCTCAAGGCTAGATTACTGTAATGCCCTCTACACTGGGCTTAACCAATCACTTCTCAACCGTCTTTAGATGGTTCAAAACGCAGCAGCGCGTCTCCTTACCAATACCCATAAACGTTCACACATCACCCCCGTCCTCTGCTCACTTCACTGGCTCCCGGTACAGTTTAGGGTGGAGTATAAGGTTCTGATGTTTGTTTTTAAGGCCATCAATGGTCTGGCCCCGGCATACCTCTCCGAGCTGGTCACTGTATACCAACCTGCCAGAAACCTCCGCTCCTCTCAGAACACCTCTTTGATTATCCCTAAGTTTAGATGCAAAAAGTTTGGAGGCCGATCTTTTGCCATCCAGGGACCTACTTTGTGGAATGCCTTACCTACTCCCCTTCGTAACATAACTGTGTTTAGTGTTTTTAAATCGCAGTTAAAAACGTTTCTTTTCAGGAAGGCTTTCAACACGTAACCACCTGTTTTGTGTTTTTAGTCGTTGTGTTAGTTACTTTGTTTTAACTACTTAAATTAGCTTTAACTTGCAATTTTTATATCCTGCTGCCTTTTTTATGTGTTTTATGGAAAGCGCTTTGTGCACCTTTCTGGTTGTTGTAAAGGCGCTATATAAATAAAAATTGATTGATTGATTGATAGTTTAACAGTCTTGTAGCCAGAGAAACAAAATCATTTTTATAGTGGTTGTTATCTAAACATTGGTTTACGAAAACATTGACCAGATGGAAGTGGTTCGAATTCTGGATAGAGCACATGAGAAGGGTCCAGAGTAATTTTCCCTGGCCTGTTTGAAAATAATTTTGTTGAAAATAGACTAAAGATGGGGGTAAACCCCCAGACCATTGCCGTACATACTACACACCAATTGGTTTTAATGAGATTTAAGGGTAAAAAGAAAAAGAAAAAAGAAAAGATAATTTAACCTCAAAATATTGAAAAAGTCAAGATCGTCTTAACCTATTAATCCTTGAGTTGGAACTGCTGCTTCAGCTAAAATGTATGCTTTCACATTTGATCTGTGGTTGTGTTTGCTTGAGTTGGACTTTGAGTTAATTTTGCACTGTTCCCAGTTCAGTTTCCTTTGTCTCTTCAGTTTTTGCCATGGTTTTGATTTGCCATCATGTATTACACCTGTGTCTAGTTAATTATCTTGTTCAGTCCCTAGTGTTATTACCTGTGTATTTATAGGCCTCAGTTTCAGTTGGTCCTTGCCTGTTATTGTCAATGTAATGTGAATCTTCTGTTCAAGTTTTTGGAGAGTGCTAAGAAGCCTGAGTGTTGAGCTTCTGTTTATGTTTGCTGATCAATGTTTATATGTAAATAAAAGCCTAAATTCAATCTGTCCATCATATGAAGCAATTGTGTCTCTGCAGAAAAATTTGGACTATTCATATTTACGACTATTTATATATTAGTTTTACAATGTCTTTATGAACTTTTTGATGCATCTAAGTGTCAGTTGCATAGCTGTCTATGGAGGAACAGAAATCTCTCAGATCTTCATTTGTGTTCTGAAGATGAACGAAAGTCTTACGGGTTTGGAACAACATGAGGGCGAGTTATTAACGAATGCGTAATTCATTTTTTGGTAAACTATCCTTTTAACAAAGACTGCTGTGCATAGATTTTGCCTTTTTCATTCCTGCTGCAACCGTGCCCTAACATATGCTCTGTTATCTGGACTGAATTTGTATACAGCTGCATACAATGTGTATGTTAACAGATGCCAGTAGCATCAGAAATGCAATATACCAAGTTTAAATAACACAAACAAAATCTAATGGAGAGTTAGTGCCCGCAGATTTTTTTGTTTTTGTTAATTAACTGATATACTTCAGGTAACAGACCTCATCCTCTGTTCTGTGATCTACAGAGACCTGCAGTATATCACCAAACTGCTCCAGTATATTAAACATCAGGCGTATTCTGATGCAGAGGTGAGATAATCATGCTTGTTCACACAACAAAACAGGGCACTGAAGGATGACATGCACCAAATAAATGACAGCGGAAATGGGTTTAGCACAATCTGGAAACAGATAAATGGATTTAATCTTGTTCCGGGGACCTTCAGCGGGAAATGGCCGCTGACACCTGAGACCCTGCAACATGTCAGGCTTCAGTCGAGGCCATACGGCTGGGTTGTATATCTCAATCAGAGCAGACAAGAAATGAATCTCAGCCTAGCGTAACAGTCAGAGCATTGTCAAGAGAAGATACAAAAAGCCTGGAGGATATTGGCAGGTCTGGATGTTCATAACTGGGCGCTGCATTCCTGAGACTGAATACAGGCCATTCAATACATTATTAGTAAAATCAGGATGTCATTTTAGCTGACATACTAAAGTGACTTACAGTTATTACAGGGACAACGACAAATTTTCTACAGAACATAAATATTAAGTCATCTTTTTATTTATTTATATTTATTTGGCCATAAAATACTCTTGAGTATATAAATGTTTTTAAAAACCCTTTAGAAATCACAAACAAGGTGTCATCAGTGTTGGGTGGTAATGCATTACAAATAACAAGAATTATGTAATCAGATTACTTTTTCAAGTAGCCTAACTAGTAATGCATTACTTTTAAATTTACAACAAAATATCCAAGTTTTCTGTAATTGAATTTAAATGAAAGTATTAGATATTGAAGTATATATGTAAGTTAAAATATAAGTATTAGCCTAGATGAAAAACAAACTTAAAAAAATATTAAATGTTGCCTTGACAACTAACAGAAATAAGTTTAAGTTGAAGTACTAAAATTACTAAAAATATGGTTTATGTTCAGCTTGTTTGTGTTTAAGTTTAGTGGATTTATTATTTTATATATATATGAATCTCAATGAATACTAACTAATAAAAATTACTTTTAAAACTTATTTTAACTACATTTAAAATGAAAACTGAACATATAAAAATAAAAGCTAATTCAAAATAATAATAAATACTATAACATTGATTTGTCAAAGCTCAGTCTTTGATATTATTATGTGCACAAATAGAATGGACTACTTTCTTGATGCTTTTATGTGATTTTTGAAGCAAAGCTTTGACAAAATTCCTCCTTTTTTGACCCACTGTAAACAGAAAACGTGCATAGTAAAATAAGTATGTTTATTTATAAATCCATTTTTCAACTTATGACTCTATTTCTATAAAGAAAGAAGCATTGTAGCCACTAAATGTTTGTTTGGTTATCTCCAAATCACACTTGAATTTGGTCTAGATCATTAGACATGCAGTTGTGCCTTGGAAGCCTGTCTGAAGCCAGTTTTCCTAAGAGGTCCATTCATAGTCAAAAGGCTGCTTGTTTAGTCATTGACTGACTCTTCAGTTTCATTATGATGTCATCCGGCTGATGTCCGATGTCAAAAGTTAGAGGGCCTAAAAGTGACTGTGACTAAATGTAAATGTATGGCCTAGTTCTCAAACTATGTATAATGAAATGAGTGTTCAATTTCAGATGTAAGAGTAGCAGAGTGTGAATGAGTGAAATTAATGAGCCTACAAACAGAGCTCGCTGCTTTGAATGATGAGATGATGGAATGAGTGAAAATGGCAAAGATCTATTATATTCAACCAGTGAAGCCCATATTTTCATCTTTTGTGGACTTTAATGAAGGATACTTGCAGAGCTAGTGTACATAGGACAGGAATCTCCATTTGTGACCTCCAAGTTGCTTATGAACAAAATGCATTCTTTATTTATACTGCATGAGAATGGCTGTGCCCCATACTGAAAGCATGCCACATTTCGTAAATGTTTGGTCTTGGAGTCCCTAAAACAGTACTTTAGGACACACACAATTTCAAGAGATTTCTGTACTTTGAAGTTTAACAGCAAAACTCAATTATGAACAAAAAAAAAAAAAAACTTACTTAAATATGCAAGATATTTGTAGCAGCCCTTGAGCTTGGTTAGATAATGCACAATATCAGCAGAGAGCAATTGCTGCTTGAAGCACACCTGCCTGATTGCTGAGTGGCGTGCTTAGGATTTTACCTGAACACAGCACATGGAGAATAATGATAATGGGGACATACTGCCTTTACCAGAGGCTATTCACAGTGCCGCACCTCTGGTGTAAAGCACACACACACAAAAAAAAACAAAAAAAAACAGCGCGGCTGTCCAACATCATTGCATGCTAACATGGCAGGAGCTGAGTAAATGACAGAGGGGTTTCCAAATCTGCAAGCTGCATTCAGCCCGTTTTATGCAAATCCTAGGATGAAAGTGAGTCTGAACTGAGAGGAGGGACTAGTATCAAACAGTGCCTGTAGATGTACAGTGGCCCTAAAAATTTGGACACTTATGTAACACTCAAAAATATATCAATGTCTCTGCGTGATTTAAGCAGTCACTTGAGCATGAATGCTGTGGTTTCCGAATATCAGCACAAAAAAACAAAAACAAAAAAAACCCTGCACCGAAAGCAGCTATTCGGAAAAAGACATAGTATGATTGCGAGTGCAAGTACGGTTGCTTTTATACATATTACACTGCAAACTATGCTTTTCTTAGTATTTTTGTCTTGTTTTTTATTAAATATATCTAAAAAATAAAATAAAATCGTACAGTTTTTCTCGATTGTTTACACACATTTTCTGAAAGCATGCCTCATATTCTCAGAACTCTACACACAAATCCAAAAAAACACACACAATGGGCAAAACCCCTCAATTCTCCTGCAAAATGAAACTTTACATTCAAAACAATGTTATTTCTTCTCAAAATGGTATTTTGTTTTCAAATGACACACACAAACCATCATATAGACATTTATCAGAACCAGTTGAACACTGATGTGCTCAATGTAAAACACTATGATGAATGCAAAACACTTCTTCTCCATTCATCATAATGACTTAGGCCTTTTTTGTTCAGTGTTACACTTACTACAGACAGTACATACATAAGTGTGTTGTAAAATATTTGAGAATATTGTTTTTATACTCAGAACACACAAATACATGGTAACAAATATATTTTATTTTTCCCACAAAAACAATGTACACAGTGTACATCCCAACCAACACAAAGTTGTACATACAGTGGTCTACATACAAAACAACAGAAGAATTTACTGTATACAGTTACAGTAAAAAAAAAAAGAAAATCCAATGTTGGCATCCATTGCTCCATTGAAGAGCTCACCTGTTGCTCTTTTATGCTAAAGCTCTGATTGCTAATTGTAAAACTGTGTGACGGGTGTTTGCCCATGTGATGAGTCAGTGTGCATATTTGAATGGCAGTGTGTTCCTTGTGAAAACAAGAGAATTTCTGCATGAAAATTGTACCAAAAGCAGATAATTGTGTGTAATGTTTTGAAAAAAGTGTGTTTTAGAACTGCAATTTGAGTGTAAAGCAGGAACTGTGCTTGTAGTTTAGCAGAATTGGTTCAGGGGGTTGGTGAATGAGTTACATGTTGAGGTCATTGTGTCTCAAGTACCAGAAAATGTGTGTAAACAATCGAGAAAAACTGTAAAACAATATACAATTACTTGAGAAGCAAAATAAGTCTTGATATTAAGATATTATAGATAAATAAGATATGTGACCCTGGACCACAAAACCAGTCACATGGGTCAATTTTCTGAAATTGAGATTTATACATCTGAAAGCTGAATAAATAAGCTTTCCACTGGTGTATGGTTTGTTAGGATAGGACAATATTTGGCCAAGATACAACTATCTGGAACCTGAGGGTGCAAAAAAATCGAAACATTGAGAAAATCGCCTTTAAAGTTGTCCATTTATGTTTGTGATTGTGCTGCATTCACTCACAAAAATAAATGTTTTATATATTTACGGTAGGAAATGTACAAAATATCTTCATGGAACATGATCTTCAGTTAATATCCTAATGATTTTTAGCATAAAAGAAAAATCGATAATTTTGACCCATATGTATTGTTGGCTATTGCCACAAATATACCCGTGCGACTTGTGACTGATTTTGTGATCCAGGGTCACATATTACAGTTTTTTTTCTATTGCTAAACGACAGTGAGCACAACTGGAGCTACATGTGCAAAACTCTTACTACAGTCTGCACTACCAACAGTCACCTGAGCTAAACAGTTCACATCACCTGCAAAACTCACTCCAAGCAACACAACTCTTAACACATGGCTCAAAACAGGCTCAGCCAAACACTATGCACAACCCTCACTGAGATAACACACACTGTCACTCAGAACAAACTGAGAGTAAAAACACTAGCATCAAACACCAATACAGAAAATACAAATACAATACTTTTCATCTTTACAGTTTGAACAATTTCAGTGAAATTACAAAGTAATATTTTCTTCAAAGAAAAGACTGACATTCTTTCACATGATTTACAGTTTTTCTCAATTGTTTACACACAAATACTGGTACTTGAGACACAATGACCACAACATGTAACTCATTCACCAACCCCCTGAACCAATTCTGCTAAACTACAAGCACAATTCTTGCTTTACACTCAAATTGCAGTTCTAAAACACACCTTTTTCAAAACACTACACACAAGTCTCTGCTTTTGGCACTATTTTCATGCAGAAAATCTCTTGTTTTCACAAGGAACACACTGCCATTCAAATATGCACACTGACTCATCACATGGGCAAGCACCTGTCACACAGTTTTACAATTAGCAATCAGAGCTTTAGCATAAAAGGGCAACAGGTCAGCTCTTCAATGGAGCAATGGATGCCAACATTGGATTTTTTTTTTTATTATTATTTTTTTTTTTACTGTAACTGTATACAGTCAATTCTTCTGTTGTTTTGTATGTGCACTGTATGTACAACTTTGTGTTGGTTGGGATTTACACTGTGCACTGTGTACCACAAGCAACATAACTTACCAGTTTTGGAAATTTTGTTTTCAGTTATTGCACCAGTGTCTTAGACTATGTTGTAGTGTGTGTGATTTTGAGGGCTTGTGTGTCCTCTCTGAGGGCAAAGTTTGGTTTTTCAGCAAGAGTGAATGGTTTTGAGTGTAGAGCTTCATTTTGACCTGAAAATAGGATGTTTGGGGAATTGGGTGAGACGTTATGGATTTGTGTTTATAGTTTTGAGAATACGAGGCATAGTTTCAAGAAATGTGTTTAAGCAATCGAGAAAAACTGTAACAGTTTGCTTCAATAGTCTGTAGTAATTTACGGAATTACAGTAATGAAAAAAAAAAAAGGTAGAAACTAAAAGTACATACTGTAATTCAAACAAATAATTGAGGGGCTAATCCTGCCTCTCTCTAGCATCAGGCCACAATCAGCAGTGTTTGAAAGGCACAAGGCTGAAATCTATTCTGTTTTGAATGTGTGGTTCACAGTTTTGACAGCAGTGTGTTAGCATTTGAACAAAGTGCTGTAAATCCACAGTGTTGTGCAGGTTGTGGTTAAAGTCATGGGATAAGTGTTTTGAAAACTGTGTTCAAGCAATGAAAAACGAACTAGAGTTTGGTCCACATGAACTGCTGCTGTGCAGACTGTAGTTAGAGTTTTGCACATGTGACTCCAGTTGTGCCCACTGTCGTTTAGCAATCGAAAAAAACTGTAAGTCTTGTTTTCTAGAAAAAAAACATCAAACTTAAGTGAGTTTGTGCTTAAAACAACAACAAAATGTATGGGCCACAATTATTATAACATGGCCATTGCGTGTAGAGCCGGGGACACACTTAACGACTGTAAGGCCGATTATAAATTTGATACTTACGACTGATCATGCCCAAATGCACGGAGTCAGAGACAATTGCATTCAGTCGGTATTCACAGTCGATGTTTAAAATCTGCTGCAGTCAACAGAAACAGTCTGTAAGTGTGTTTAGTTCAGTCTTAGAATGATTCAGCGAGTCATTAAGTGTGTTCCCGGCTTAAGGCACCCACGGCCCGACCTGCTGCCACATATGCACTGCTGTTTGAGGTGTGTGGTGAGTGTGAGGTGGTACGTAACGGCTTAGACGGCAGGATTGGAGCCTTCAAATAAAATGTATCATCCAGCTAAAGATAGCTCACAAGTTTCTCTTCAATGGGAGGCATCTTCACATATCCCCTCCACATTCGAGTAATTCGAATGCTGAAAGAGATAAATGTGAGCTGAAAATGGTTTCTTCCATGATCTCTCCACCTCAGCGTGAACATCGGGCAGAAACTGAAGGCTCATCGGAGTGGGACGGTTATGGCCTGACAGGAAGTGCTCGTAG
The DNA here is from genome assembly GCF_963993115.1 of Abramis brama. Lineage (NCBI taxonomy): Eukaryota > Metazoa > Chordata > Actinopteri > Cypriniformes > Leuciscidae > Abramis > Abramis brama. The sequence continues at coordinate 26,438,756 of NC_139969.1, read as the reverse complement.
AGTCTGCCACAAGTGACTTCCTGCCTTTCGCGCTCCTAAACCAGATCTTGTCGTGGCGCGGTCCATAACCACCAATAGCTCTTCGTATGCGGGACTGGCAGGCTGGAAAGGCTCACTGTCAGCGATATCCTCACCCTCCTCAGCCACGTCCACCTCCTCATGACAAGACCAAGCATGCCGCACAAGTCCTGAAAAGTTAAGCCAAAGCATCTCGATCGCCCCCATGTGATTGGTCCCAGTATAAGTCATAAATCTCGCCCTCCCCATGAGTCTAATGGGACGCGATGGAAACTAAACAATCAATTACACTTCAAAGATTTTTTTTTCCAAAGATGTCTTCTGTCATTTTAGGTAGTTTTTATCACACTGATTTAAGTTTCCGTTTTTTTTAAATAAGTTTGGTCTTAGTTAGTTATTTGATGCTATAAAAACGGGAATGTGACGTCATGATTGCCAGCTGTGATTGCCAGCTTCTCTAAACGAAGTAGTCAACTTATTTTTATTTTCGGAAGGAGATTGGAGCTTCAAATTTAATTTATACATGTCCATAATTTATTTTATTTCACACAGTAAACTTTGTACTAACCGTTTCTGCTGGAGTGTGGGCAGGACCATGATATCATGATATTTCTATTTATGTTCTACTTATCTACTTATAATTATGATATATCTCACAATGGGCCCATTCAGCCCCCTCGAGAACTGACCGCTCGTGCTCCTCACCCAAACAGAAAACGCATGTGTGTCATGTGTGTCATCAGGTGTAAAAACTTAGGACACAGAGGCACACACTTCCTGAAATGCTTGCCTGAGTGCATTTTCATAATAATCGCCTTCACACATGCTTACAAACAAACGGCTCCTGAAGACAAAAAAGCTGATGATGTATATTGCAGGTGGTAGTGACATCACCAATAAAATCGTTGTGTTTAAACACGTGCTTCAGATACGAGTCACGCTGATGCTGATGACGTCTGATCAGATGCAGTGTAAAGTTCCACTTCGAAAGTTAAACACTCTGATATCAAGCCATAGATAGATTTTCAAACAACATATTGCATTCTGGCTTTATGACAGTGGAATTGGATGAGATTGGGGGCTACGATCTATCTGAGGGAAATTACTGAGAAAAACGGCATGGAAAATGATTAACGTCACATTCAAAAATCAATTGCTTTTCTCCAGTGTAATCGGATGCATTCTAATGAAACATTGAACTTAATGTTGCGCTAATTTATCAAGTCTAATTATACTTCTTCCTACATTGAATAACACAAATTCCCTGCCCTCTCATTAGAGGTGTTGACTGCTAAAATGTGTTGTGTTAGACAGAAATAGCACACCGGAGCCAGCTGGAAATATTTAATCTCCCCAAAAGGAAGACTCAAAATGGTTCGCTTCCAAATCTAAACGACAGACTTCGTCATGCTAGCCTCACTCTTGATGTTGTAGCTGCCTGAGGCCTTTATATTTCCTGCTGGAAACTCACCGAATCGGGACACCTAGCATGATGGAGACGAGAAGAAAATTCAAATGATTTATCATCTCTTCATTTGACCGTATGACAAAAAGGCAAAAGATGAAAACCACATGCTTGTTTTTCTATCTTAGATGTAATTGGCAAGGTGATTGGCTGTCTGTTCACACAATATGAGTATCTCCATTCATGAAAGACCCTATTGTTCCCAGCTTAATCCAAAATCTCTGCAATATGACTCGGATCAAAGCCCTATTCATAAAATAGCTCACTATTGGACCTCGCTCCCTCCCTGTCACTGCTTCATACAGCAGTGAGCCTATAAAACAGTCTGCCAAAGTAAAGGATGGTTGAGGATGTGGCCAGTCTGCAGGAATTTCGAAATTTCTTAAATTGACTGCCAAATTTGATGGTTTGGTCCTATAATTACATAGTAGTTCAAGGCAGTTTTTTTGGGGGGGAATACATACACAAAGGTTCAGAGTGGCAGCTGCAAAGCCATGCATACATAATGCAATTTACTTTGGCAAAAATGTTTTGACTTAGACATAGACTAACTGATGAGAGCCACAGTAGAACGCACGAGAAATTCTAGTGAAAGATCCTTTGTAATATGTATTCTTAGCACAATATTGACATAAACATGGCTCATTCTCAGCTTTTTTTTTTCCAGTTTTGAGGAGTTTCTGAAGAGCTATGGGGGAGAGTTATACATGCTTTGCTAAGTACGAGTCATTGTGATGTGTCAGCTTGAATTATTGTCATTTCAATACGTTGTTGTTATGCACTCAATTATTACTGCATTCCGCTGAGTGCAGTTGTCAAAGCTCCATTGTGTGATAATTTAGATGATGTCTTATGGAGGAAGCAAGGCTGATTAATGGAAGACATCATTGCCTCTAACGCTAGTGTAAATACATGGGCCAAATTCTTCACATGCTATAGTGAACTTCACAGAACCAGTCAAATAGTTCCTCACCTTTGACCTCTACAGTGGAAGTGACTCCCTGATAAGGGGAGCTGATAATGTTTGCACTGAAGCCTGTGTTAATGTCCCCTCCATGTGAGCATGTCCATCTTTGTACTAAGGGGATTAACCTCACACGCCCATTCTGCAGATCTAGACAGACATTCTAATGTAAGGTCAGAGTTTAATTCCTGCCCTAAAGTGCTGAGTTCAGAGGTCACTTGCATCCTCTTGTGAGCACACTTGACTTTTATGGGCTTTTCGTTGCCGTTCTTAACCCTGGGTTATGTTATGCCATGTTTCACACTGTTTATACATTATCCTGGGATAGCATTTACTCCTGGGTTATTGAGAATTCCACTGTACATTTGTAAACCTGTTCTTATTTGCTTATTTATGTTTATCACATTGACCTATACCTACATACCTATCTAGTTATCTGTCCTGACAAGCTTTGCTTTTCTACTTAAAATTCTGTTTTATAAATATCTTTGAATTTCAGTTATTTTAAATTATATTTCCTTACATTTAAATTCTAACTACATCCTGTTTACAAATTCAAATTAGGACTTTATAAGGCATCGTTAATTAATGCCTGCTATCCATAAATGTCACCACATACTGTAAACCTTATGTCTTCTAATACGTACTTAATTAATAGTTTCTTCGTCACTCTAGTTAACACATTTGCCATCACTGTTTGACATGTTTAACTGTTTCCCACAGATATGGATACTAAACACAGTGTGTAAGTTTCTATATCTGTGCAAAGATCATGAATATTTAATTAGCTGAGAACTGCTAATTCTGCACGAACCAACCATTCGTGATTGGTTCTCTGTAGCTAAGAAGGTAAGAAGCAGAACCTGATGTCACCAAATGCAACACGTTCCTGGATAACTTATGGGTCAGGGCTCCAAACAAAAAAATCAATTAAGGAGCCAATGGCTCCTATAGGGGAAAAAAACAGGCGCCAAATAATTTTTTTAAGAGCCACATAACAATGCACTTACTTTTAGTCACCCTGTTGTGTGCATGTCTCTCCTCTTCTTACAGTTTCAGCATTTTCATCTAGTGAATGTTCTGGGAACTGGAGCTTATTTGGTAACTGAATATCACTTGCGACTTATGAACTATTTCATAAGTTCATATTTTGGCGCTTTCACTCAGTGAAACGTTCACGCAAATCATCTCATTTCATGACGTTAACAAAACAAATGAAGCGATAGGCTAGGGGTGGGCGATATGGCAAAAATATCATATCACGATTTTTTTCAGGAAAATCACAATTCACGATTTTATCACGATTCTTTTTTATGTTGGTTTTACTATTTTGTGACTGAGCATTACAGCCAAACTAATGTCCATATTTTAAAAACAAAGCCTTAGGTAACAAAATATAAAATAAAAAAGAATGGCAGAAAGGGGCGAAGATAAAAAATGTAGTCATTTTCTTTGTTATTAAATATTAAGATCAAAGGTAAACATTACACATAAACACTTTATATACAAATGAAATAGTGTTTTGTTTTCAGCTACAGTAGGTGTATTTAACAGTAGCATTGAAGAAAGTAATTAAAACAAAACATAGACTTCACTGTATAAATTATAAATTGATACTTATTAAAGCTACTATTAAAGTTATCAGTCAAGAGCAGTGAGTAATTTTCTCTTTGCATTTTGTTGTTTCATTAACATTAAAGGGATAGTTCTCCTAAAAATTCAAATTGTCATAATTTACTCTCAAGTTGTTTTAAACTTGAATACATTTTTTTTTTCTTCTGTTGAAAATAAAAGTTATTTGGACGAATGTGGGTAAAACAGTTGATGTACCCCAGTGACTTCCATAGTATATTTTTCTCCTTTGGGACCAGCTACTGTTTGGTTACCCACATTCTTCAAATTATTAATATTAGAAAATATTAGAAGGAAATTAATACAGTTTTGGAACAACATTAGAGTGCGTAAATAATGAGATAATTTTTATTTTTGGGTGAACTATCCCTTTAAGGACAAGCGGCAGCGTGTTTACAATTGCTACTGTCTCTTTAAGAGCTGAGCGCGACGCGTCTAATGTACACGCATTTGACAAGCAGATTTTCTCTCAATTTTCTCAAGTTTGCTTTCACTTTAGACATAACCGACTTTGTTTATGTAAACCTTGTGTGTATTTAACAGTATTAGCACAATAAGACTCGAAAGATAACTTAGTCCAGTATCCAGGCGCTGGTAGACAGGCTTTTCCATACTTTTAGTGCATGTGAGCTTCACATGTACGCGCTGAGAAACGCACACGTTAGAACAGCGCATCAGCACGCGAATTAAATGTTTAACCGACAAAAAATTAAAGCACATGCAAATTATTAACTTTTGTGAACTGCAGCACTGTCCCGTTCCGCTATGTTAACATTTTATGTGAACATACGTCGCGTTGTTCAGTATGTTGGGACAGAGGCGCCAGAACAGCAACTAGAAAGCACGATACGATATTTCTTCAAAAGCAGATCGTGGAGACATTTTAATCGTCCACGATCAAAAATCGTCATATCGCACACCCCTACGATAGGCTACTGGTTAAAACATGCAGGTAGGATGCAAATTTTTCAATCAAAGGGAGTAAATTTGTATTGTCGCCAATGGCGACCTTGGCAGAAATTTCACTCGCAAATAAATATTTTTGGTCGCAAATGCGACCATTTTAGTCGCAGTTTGGAGCCCTGTGGGTAGGGTTAGGTTTAGGGGTAGGCAAATCAGGAAGTGCAGCTAAGAAAACCCGCCTAGGCATAACATTCTGGCACCACATTATACCGTTTGCACCACAATTCAGGGCTAACTGCACAAAAGTGGAGCTGAGTTTCAGGGTTACAAACTCCTTTTCAAAATTACAAGTGCGAAACGTTGCCATAATCTGTGGTTAAAATTATATTAAAAAGATGTTAACCCAGGGTTAAGTGTAACGTAAAACGTCCTTTCTAGTCTGTGTAGCTTTAAATGCAAAATACTTCCTCCACCTTAGTAATTTTCGATCACTTCCACCTTCATCTTCGCTGTGGATTTTTGCAAATTCTCATTAGAACGGTTAGTTTTCATCTTATGTGAATAAACATTCAGCATTACAAGTGTGAGGTGATGCCAGTGCTCTGAGATGTTTAAAGAGCTAGAGGAAACGGGCTGTGAAAGGTTAGCCTACACAGTACAACAAGCACCCTGTGTGAAACTAAGATTAAGTCATTTTTCTTATTCCATTACTGCGGTAATGCAGCATTAAGCGTGAACACTCAGCTCAGATGAGAGAGGAGAGCAGAAAAAGGGAATGCATATACATGAAAAATGAAAGTGCTGTGCTTTATAATGTGACTGGAGAGATGTTTAATAAATCAAATATCGCCTTACACATGGACCTTACACTCCTACGATAAATTAGGGGACAAAACTAGGTGCCAGGCTATGGTAATTGGCTTCGCCGTCCATTGTTATATTTTTCCTATCCAGAGAGTTGTTATTCCAATCATAAAATACAATGACTGCACATAATGATATTGTCAGGGAGGAGAGACGGGAGCCATTTGAATATATTTGAGGAAGATTTAGTTGGTCTGCCTGCCAAGCCATAACACATAGCATTCTTTATAGCTTTATTAAATGCTGTACCTCCAGTTGCTGTGCTGTTTCCGTAGGCGGAGCTTCCTAAATACAGAGCAGCTGCTGCATGGATTTTCTCCAAAAGAAATTTGCACAGTCATATACATGTAGTCACAGCAGTCATGCCACCTTTATTAATCTCACGGGTTTTGTGTAGAGGAAACGATGAAATGGAAATGACAAAAACACATCATGACTATAGACATTTTTTTGTTACACTTCATAATCAACATTTTGAATATTTTTTTGTATTTCAATTAATGTTGAAGTGGAGAGGAATTTTTTATCCATGACCAAGGTATACTATCTGACCTTGGTATTAATATTTGACTACTGCACCATAGTGTTATCACACTGTGTAAATCATGCATTTACACATAAATTGTATAAAAGGTTACCCAATTTTTGTGTTGTACCTCTTTTTGAGACTTAATTTTGTTAGATCAAATTATAGCTGTCTTATTTACTATCTGATATGTACAAAAATATGACTTTCTCTATAGAGCAGCTTTCAGTAGAGTAGCTGATGCACTGTAAAATGAATTTTGCTGCTCGTTAAATTTAGCTACTTAATTAAAATGAGTTTGTACCACACACTTTTTAAAATGAGTTTTTACCACACAATTGCTGAACATTTTGTCTTTACTTAATTTTATTGTGTAAAATCCACCTAAAAACAAAAGTTTACTTAATCCATTTGTTTTGGGACTTACTGAATAATTTGTGTTGAATTAACTTAAAATGGACAGTGGATTTTTAGTTCCCAACATGCTTTGCATGGGGCTGGATCTGGATTGAAGAACTGATGAAAGTGCTATTTCATGTGTTTTTGATTAAAGGAAAATGATAATAGAAATAATTGTCTTTAACATGCTAACAAGCACTTTGAGTGTACAGAATCCTTTCCAATGATGACATCACAAATATTGTGTCTGAAAAAAAAATATATAGCTTGCTCCAACTGCACTGTAAAAATATATATGATCAATAAGTTAGGACAAAATATGTTTTTACATTACTTTAACTCATCAAAATAAGTTAAGCAATTTTCAACTTTTTTATTTATTTATACAAGATTCAACTAATTTTTTTAAGTCTGTTTGATGAATTCAAGTTGTAATGAATTAAACATCCAAGTTGATTGAACTTAAAAAAATTAAGGACACAACTTTTTTACAGTATGTGTGAAAATTATTTTCCAAAGAAATTACAAGTTCAACCAAATTTACTGATTTATGGTGACTCATATTAAATATACTTTGTGTGAATTATTACCTCAAAGTTTTTCAGGTTGAATCAATGTTCATGTATAATTTTCTCAGTGTAGATTAGCTAGTGACTTAGCTAGTAGCTTGCCTACGCTGCTTTTAATGCACTTATATATGCTATGTTGATATCCTTGATACCTGTGTTGATTGACTCATGCCAGTTTAACCACAGAAATAACATTCATTGTGTCATCCACATTCTCTGTTGTCCACTTACTTTGCCGTTTTGGCTGAGAGGAGTGGAAGAGGTTCCAAAACCTAAAAGAAACTCTAAAAGAGATTGTTAAACCGACTTTCTTACTTCAGTTGATTCAGTGCCATTGAAACTTAGCTTCTCTCCCACTGTGTTGCCTTATCCTTTCCAAGTTTTGAACCCGGAGTTCAGAGACAGCTTAATGGAAAGTCCTGGAGCTGTGTGGCATTCAGAGAGTGGGAGTAGAGCCGAGGAACCACACAAAAGCTCATAACAGCCGTCTACTAACACCCCAGCTGTAGGATGATGACAGTCTTTGCTCAAAGGGATTCCCCATGCTCCCGACAAGTGTAATTTTCCCAGGGAACGCTGCTCACTAAATTGATATTCACACTATGTTGTCATTAAGAGTTGCTGCATAATGTGTTTTGAAAGGTCTAGGAGGGAAAAAAAAAGTTAGTTGCAAGTGATGGGAAAACAATTTGAGATTAACAAAGTAACTGGTTGTAATCTTTTACTATACTCATTGAAAAGCTGGCCGACAATGAGGACTTGACCCATCATTTTAGCAGTGTAATAAATTCTGTGTAAAGAAATATTTTAGAAATATTTTAGAATATAATTCATATTGACACTAAAACATTCTTTCACCCATTTGCATTAAGCTTTGTGTATCGTTAGAAACCCAGTTATATTTTTGAATGGTCGTGCATTATTCCCTCATTTTCCCCTGAGACAGGAGAAATACGGATTTCATTGTTACTGTTCCTGCTTATAATGATCGTCAAAAAAATCGTCATTTTGCATCATTCTAAGCAGGAAGTCCCCTATCTTTGTAGAGGGGTTGAGACTACAAACACTCATCCCTCATTTTTCCAGGGGGTGGGACCCACTCACACTACAGACCTATTACAGATCAGTGGATGGGACTTCACTTGCAGAAACTAAAAGCAATATCCACCGTCTTGTTTGGAAGCTAAGCTAACAGGCGCTGTGGAGCCAGATGTGAAGTTACGACAATGGCGGAAGGTACTCAATATGATATGGAAGAAGAGGATTTCGAAAGTCTGATGCTCGAATCAGATGTTCGTGGCTATCTTTATGAGCCGCAATATAGCGAAGAGCAGATGGAGGAACAGGGGGCAGCTGCTGCGGCTTCTGCAGCCGAGGCAGAAGACCTGCCTGTCGCGGATGAGGAGCCCGGACTGACTCAAGCTGGGGCGAACTGATGGTGCCTGTGCTCTCACTGTGCGACAACGGACACAGAGATAGAGTCCGTCTGCTGCAAAGAATTTCAACGATGCCAATTTCTCCTGGATGAAATCTCTAAATCAGACGAGGACACGGATGTTTGTGTTGTGAAAATTAGTGGGAGTGGCTTGCGGAGCTGTGCAATGTGGTGCATTGTGGGAGTTGTTGTCTTCCATACCAATGCACCCTAAAGTTACTTTCTGTCTTTCCTCGGTCAAGAAGGCACCAAATTCGAAATGTATGTTACATTTCGACTACATATATGACCCAATTTCAATGCTCCTTTAAAGTCATTTGTTATGACTAGATTCTTTTTAATCATATACTCACAAATAGTAATTTCCAGATAAGAAATAGGGTAGAAATAGAAAAATTTATGCTGACCACAGAAATAGACTTTTCCCATGACTTTTCCAGTCCTTGCAAATGATTTTTTAAAAATCTTTTAATAGAGATCATCCACATTAAGTAATTTTAGGCCGAATAAATACTGGAAGTCGAAACATTCATATTGATCATACAAAATTCAATGGATGGATGGATTTCCTGCTCTCATTCAGTATCATATCTCCTTCATCGCCACTGGTCCCGCCCAGCTCCAAGACTTCTGCGTCAATGATGATCCCACCCAGCCTCTGACTCCCTCCTCCTCTATCAACTCCAGCCAGTTTGTCGCCCCGTCTCCGCTGTATCATTTCACCTCAACGGATCCTGCTTCAGTGGCTCCGCCCAGCTGCTCGGATCCGCCTTGGGCTTCTCAGCCGCAGCTCCGCCTTGGTGTATGGATCCCATTGCTCTGCCTCAGTCCTCCGAGTTTTTTACTCTAACTCAGCATGTCAACCAATCGGCTCCACCTTGGCTCCTCGCTCCCTTGGCTCCACATGGGACTGTCGTCTTTTCGGCTCCAGCAGGCTCCCTCGTATCTCAGACTCTACCTTGGTCAGATGTCGCTCAACCCCGAGCTCCGCCCTGGCTCCTTCCTCCATCGATTACGCAGTGGGTCATCCTCATCCTGGGTCTTATATGGATCACTTATTAAAGAATACGCCTGCATTTAGATCAGCTTGCCTCATCTTATCTTCCTTGCCTGACCTGAATGTTACAAAACATTCATATTTGTTATACAAAATTAATTTACTTTTACGTGACTTTAAGATTAATTGCCATGATGTTTCAGTCATTGTGGATTTTTAAAATAATTTTATCAAGACTGCACACACAAAATTTAATAGAAATATGTTACAAACTGGACAAACGGTAGCAAAATATTTTTACTGTACTTTATTGGAGCATCTTTATTTTGGGAAACTTTTGCTTTTTATATTGTACTTATTTACTCCACTACATTTCATAAAAACATGTCGTTCCTCGTTATTTTGAATTGAAGAAATCTTCAACCTCTTTGAGATGCGATAGGTGTCCGATTCTTGAACGATCTGATTTTTTTAAATTAACCTGTTGTTTTGGTTTACAAATCGCACTGAACGATTTATTTGTGAATTGGACCGGTGTGATTGCATCAAGTCAACAACTGAAATGATGACATGATCTGGTCAGAGCGAGTCTCCAGTTAACAATTCACTGAATTCACAAGTCTGACTAAAAGTGAGGCAGGAACGGGAGATCCTCGGAGCTTGAGTGTGTGCACGACTGATAGGGCAAAAAGTAAATTTGCTAATGCCGAATTTTAGGTTATAATAGTAAATGAAAATCATATTTAAGTCTCATGACTGTCAGTTATTTGAGAACTGAATCTGCTGAAAAAGGGCGAGCTGTTTAAGCCCATTGTATGAAATGCTTGAAAGAAGACATGTTCATATTTGTGTATTACTGCCGTAGCAGTTTCAAATGATATAAAACTAATATGTTTGCATAGTGTTCTTCTTAAAATGTGAACACCTTTTGACCTATGCACTCTAATTTACCCTATGCACTCAACCCAAAATTGGGTCAAATATGGACAAACCCAACATTTGGGTTAAATGTATTAAAACAACCCAGTATTTTTTAGAGTGTGGGATGTCTGTTTTTATATTGTATGTTTATATTTGTCAACACATTTAGACTCATTTTGTTTTTCCTGTGTACTTCATCCACCAGTGGTTAAAACTAGAAACTTATGTGACCTTTCATTGATTTTAATTATCTCCATGACTTTTCCAGGAAAATCACACTTTTGAAATTCCATAATATTTCCAGGATTTCCAAGACCGTGGGAACCCCAAAAGAAGAGTTTTTTTCATCTCCACAGAGACAATGCTCTTTGGGCCCTGAGCGGCCCTTTCTCACGCTTTAGTTTTAACACTCCTGAAAAGGTTTTTTCCAGGGATGGCTCCTCCCTGAACACTGAAGTACAGTAACCTTTCCTCTCTTTCGTGCTGGTCCCACAGCCCTCTGTCCCTCCATTTTCAAAGGGTTCAAAACACACCCACTTTTCCTCTGACGGGAGGGACAGGAGCGTGAAAGTGGTGTTGAGACGTGCACGGACATTTAATCAGCTATTACATCCACACTGCCACCTCCACAGAGAACTGATGAAATTAGCTCTCTCAAGCAAACTAGATAGACTGGACAGCTGGCACTGGGGACGTTGGCTCTTTCCTCTTGGCATCTTTATTATTCGCCCTCCTTTTCTTGCTTACTCCATTTTTTGCCGCTCACTGAATTCACGCAGCCTCATTCTTCATCTGTGGATGAGGTCATGGTATGGTGAGAATGAACTTATCTAATCATCCAGCAGCCAGTTTACATCGCACATCAGAGAAAAACAGAAAATGTATTTCTTCTCCATATTTGTCTCTGTGTCCATGAACAGCCAAAGCTAATAGCCCATAGCAGTTGCATCAGCAGCAAATAAATAATTTTTTTCCTGTACTGTCATCTGTTGAGAGTGGGCAATCTTTAAGAGTCCCTGCAAACAGCAGGTGCTTGTCTAGATGCAGACATTCATTCATTTAGAGCAATGATATCTGAGTTGCAGTTAAGGAAGATACCTGCTGGCATTATAGTTAATTTCCAAACTATGCAAGTAAACAATACTAATTATGAAATGGGTTCAACTAATAATGTTCAGTCTTATTTTAGATGCAACTGCTACTTGTCACACTTGCCACACACACACACACACACACACACACACACACACACACACACACACACACACACACACACAATATTGTTGTGCTCTGAATTGCCAAATGTTCTTATAGGCAATTTACTCAAATGGGTCAACTCTTTAACCATAGATAACATCATTCTTGCCCCTTTATTTATTTATTTGTAAATAATCAATGTTTCTATGCAGTGTGTATGCTAATAATGGGCTGTGAGTGAAAATTATTACTTTTAAGAGAGCTTGATTTTGCAGAAGACAATCACAATCGGGCTGTTAACATGCTCCTCGAGACCTCTACAGCACACTCAGCCCTCTCCTGAAAGTGATTACACTCCCTGATGGTCACACTGCATTTGGGGTCACATATAGGATAAGAATGAAAGTCATAAAGTGGAAAGGACTTAATGCAAATGTTTCACAGTGAGCGAGTAGGCGCTCCGAAGGCAATCAGAGCCCTGTGTCAACTTCAAATGCAGCCGAAAGAAACTGCATATTTAAAAACCAACCCATCACAATTTCATTCAAACAAGCATGACATATTAGCAAGGCTGTGTGCATTGTTGTTGTGCCTATTTTCAGGCTAGTTGTGCTTTTCGAATTAAAATTAGAGTACAATAAATCAGCCGAGCTGCAGGCGTTGTGATGCTGGCTACAGTGAACGATGTAATTCCGCATGAACATTTATTTATTTATCATGAGTGTCCAATAATTAAATACACAGAGAACAGCCTGTAATTAAATCACAGTGTGGCAGCAAGGAAGCAGGCTTTTTTAATACAGCAGAATAAGCTGGTGACATATCACTCTATAGAAAAAATGTAAAAAATGCAGCATTGTTTGTCTCAAATGGAAATTGTAGGCCCAACAGTGATCAAATAAGTTAAAGCGAGTGCATTTTCCCAGAAGTGAGTGCTCTCTTCCAGAGAACTGACCTTACATGTTCTCCTGGGATATATATTCTTGGTTCATGAGCATTCGCACGAACACATGCACTTATTGCACGTTCACTTGTCCTGGTGATGGATTCTGAGATACTATGCTGTACTATAGAGTGAATGATTCTGCTTTTGTGGCCTCTAAGGCAGGATGGAGCTCGCTAACACCTTATTGTTAAGTGCTAATTGTCTCCTCCTCCAGGTGCATGAGATTCAAACGCTGACTTTCTTCATTAGCAAAATGTCATGCCTTCTAATGTTTTTCACAACCTCTTTAAAACTTAAATCCCCTTGGTGGCAATGCCAATCTCATTTAGTAACAGCCTAGTGCTTTTTTATGACTATTCCTCTAATGAACTAACTACAAAGGCCGAGGTTCTAGTCTTGCAAATGTACTAAGGATGTTCCCCCATCTGTGAAGGTTTTCCAGTGATCCAGGCCTGTGCTGCACAATTCTCAAGCTTCACAAGGCAGTGAGAGGCTTCTTGACTCAATTAATATGCAAACATCTGCCGCCTGTTTGATGTCGATAAAAAAATATAAATCACTGCTCATGTTTGAACATCTGTCAGTGGAAAAGCTTTCCTTTGGGCTTAGTCTACATAGCAGCTTTAGCAGCTCTTGACCCCGTGGATGGTACAGATGAGAGTCAAGAATGAGTAAATTACTTGAGGAAACACCACCATACTTTTTTGGAAGCGAAACCCATCTGTTATCTCCCCTTCGGCACAAGTAATATGTCTCGGTGGGTGGGTTTCTTGCCCTCGTCTGATTGTGATTTGGCTCAGGAACCAAATGCAATTCTCTCAGGGGCATATTACTAATGAAAACTGATGATTTTATAGCGTTAACAACAAAAGCTCAAACTTAAAGACATTTATGCCGTAAGGCCAAGTGATGTGCTCATATTTAGAGAATTAAAATGATAGTAATACTAATCTGACAAGGCAATAGGAGCGCAAAGATGGGGTTTATACTGTCGAGACGACATCTGGGATACGTTTAGATACATTTCTTGGGTTCATCTTACTTTAGTTAACTAATTTAGACAAAATTAGAAAATGTTTCTAGATTTATTTCCCACGAAAATGTAATTTCAAAAATATTTTTGGGGGGCTTTCAAAGTTAACATGTAAATTGAATTCACCAACTATAATATTATTACAGTGTCATTTTTTATTATTCTTTTCTCTGGTCAAAAATCATGAGATAATTGGCATAATTAACTTTATTTTATTTTGTTGACATAGTTTTTACCAGTAGGAAATGTCCAATTTATGTATTATTATATTTCAAAATAAGTGGTGATTTCTTCACCATTTTAACATTTTTGTGTTGTATCTTTCTATAATACTGTAATGTAGTTTGAAGCACAAATACGTTCTTGTCGGTGTCTTTTACAGTATCTCTACTACCTTTGCAGGACATCTTTGTGGGTAAAATGACCACACATGCCTGTACAACTAAGACAAATGTCTTTTACCCACACTTTAAAAAAAAGAAAGAAAAAATAATCAATAGACCCACACTGCTTCATTGAGAACCAGCTATTTTTTCTCGTCCTCTCTTATGAAATCACCTTATATTGCAGCAGAGGTCCAAATCGCTACAATTCCTGTGAAATGAGGCTGTGCAACAGAATACAGATTGTGGTCTGGTTCTCCATCAAAAAGCATTTCTTAGAAAATCCTTGGCGTGTGTGAGAATCGAGAGACTGAACACATTCAGCGCTCTGATTATGTCTGACCTTGGGTGATGGTACATTTGCATTTTGTTCATTTTTTGTATACACATATTTGACTATACATATTTAAAGCTACACTTTACTATATTACTCTGATGTTGTGATAAACAACAAACTGGAAGCCAAAAAAATAAGTTCTTTACAATTATTGCACATTTATGTTGCTGTGTACAGCCATCTGTGCTAAACAAAACATATCCATCGAGTTATGATAAATGTGTAAACACTGTCTTTTGAGATGCATTACCATTGAGTCTGAGAACACTTAATCCAGCTAGAACAACCTATCCCATTATATTTCTTAACAGTAAACTAATTTAATAATTTGTGATTTTGTTGCTAGAGTCAACTTAGAATCAAATTGTATGTATGTGCTGTTAAGGGATTGAATAAATGAAGCGGGGTTGAATAATTATGTTAAGTATGTGGGTTTAGGCTTTTTGTTGAGATTATCAGTGAATATTTTATTGACATGTTTAACTTTTTATGTAAAAGCATCCTAAATATATTTTCTCTGGCCTGTTTTGTTACCACAGGTCAGAAGACATTGATTGAGTTGGGAAAAAACAATCAATAAAGACAACACAACTTGACACAGTGTTATACTGAGTATCTGAAGGATTGTCATGAACACTGTAGTCTATATTACAGTAAACGGCAAACGATGACAGAAGGCAAATATTACACATTTTCACTTACACCACACAATTAGGCTCCACATATTGATGTTACTAAAAGCCATCCCAGCTGACAGGGAACATTATTTGCGAACATTTCAGAGAACTTTGCTTAACATCTTGGCAAGGTTCTTTTAAAGTTAGGAGCAAACATTCTTCCAGTAATGTTATTAGAATATTCACTCAAAGTTATCTGGTCTTTAATAATGTTCTCAAAATATTATTTTACTTGGACGTTCGTCGAACATGTTTTAAATGTAACTAATTGTTTCAGAATGTACAGAGAACCTAACGTATTCATTACTTAATGGGAACGTTAGCAAAATGTTCTTAGAACATATTTTTCTTAGCTGGGATAGTAGTGTTTTAGGCAACTTCTATGATACCTATAGGTATATAGGTTATGTCACGTTGGAGCTTGACAGCCCAGTTCCCCATTCACCTTCATTAATTATGAAAAGTAGTCAGGATATTCTTTAAATATTCACATCTCTTGTAGTAGAATACAATTAGAGTAGGTCTGGAATGATGTGTAAGTTAACGATAGCAGAATTTTAGTTTTGGGGTAAACTATCCCTTTAAAACAGAATAAAAACGTAGTCTTTCCTCAGTCCTTTATCTGACCTCTGCCATAATTCCACCCTGTAATTACTGAAAGAATGCTTATATTTTTCTTTGGGGCTTTATCTGTGCTTTGAAGGAAACCCCTTGAACCACTATAGGGCGTTTTCTCTCCCGAACCCATCGATCTGAAACCACTTCTGAACCTCCAGCATTTTATTAAAATATGAGATCTGCTGCTATCTGAAAATTCCCAGAGATTTACAAAATGTCAAAATAGAACAGATGGTTGTCTGTTTTTGTTGAGAGGTTTGGTTAGATTCATAGTGACTTCTGCCACACCACAACTATCTTGGTTGGTTTCAAACTATGGTTTGCCAAAAATACTCCCAAACTTCCCTGATTCTGACAGCAATGTTGTTTTAAATTGCCAAGTATGTTTAGTGGAATTACCACTAAACATGCTTGCAAAATGTAGTTGTTTTCAAGAAATAAAGAGAAATCAAAATTGTTTTCTCATTGCCAAACACACAAAAAAATTAACTATTCTTCAATTTCTCCAGCACATTACTACTCACTGTAAAAAAATAAAGAAAAACACTTTTAAATAAAAAGAAAGTGCTAAAATTATGTGCATTTATGATGAATGTTTGATAAAGCAGAAGTAGATACTTCATAGAGGTTGGTATCAAGTTCTCTTTGAAGTGTTGCGCTTGAAAGGACAAATTCACACAAAAATTGTCAACATGCCAGTCTTGGCGAGTATCCTAACAAACTTAGTAGGTTATGTCTTAAGTGAACATAAACAGTCGAGAAAGACAACGCATGTGTATCAGTATCAGTGTACTGGATCCGTGCATTGTGTCTTAAAGTGACAGCACCTAATATTCCTGCTGTCTGTGTTTTTAATGTTTTTAATACTTTTTCTCTATCCGATTATTTGTAAGTGTGAACTCGTGAAATTTATACAGTGAAGATTGCATGCCATGTTGTTTTACATTTTATTACTTTATTCAATTTATGTACCTGAAAACGCCTCGGTTACGACTGTAACCTCGGTTCCCTGAAGAGGGAACGAGCGTTGCGTCGAGAATGACGCTATGGGGAACGCTTTGCGTGATGACGTCTTGAAGCACATGTAAAATCAGTCCAATGGTGTAGCGGGACGTCAGAGGCGGGTGACGTCACGTACCAGGAAGCTATAAAAGCCGGCCCGAAACAGAAAACGAAAGCTTCGTAAAAGTCTGAAGTCGAGCTGACAGGCATGAAGGAGATATGGCAAGGCGACGCAACGCTCGTTCCCTCTTCAGGGAACCGAGGTTACAGTCGTAACCGAGGCGTTCCCTTTCAAGGGAACTCCCGTTGCGTCGAGAATGACGCTATGGGGAACGTCTATACCAACGCCTCCATAGCTACGAATGTCTGTCCTGTGTGTAATCTAATAGAGCAGCACTAGGATGACAAAACATGAGACCCTGGAGCAGAGTCTAGATCCAAAGAGTAAAACCTGACGAAAGTGTGCGGTGAGGACCAGCCTGCCGCATCACAGACATCCTGTAGTGAAACTCCTGAAATAAGGGCCTTAGAGGCCGCCATACTCCTTGTAGAGTGCGACCGGACAGCCAAAGGAGAAGGCTGCCCAGCCGCCTCATAAGCAAGTGAGATAGCCTCGACCACCCACTTGCTCATCCTTTGCTTAGACACTGGACCTCCTTTGTTAGGGGACCCAAAGCACACAAATAATTGATCACTTTTTCGCCACAGGGCAGCTCTGTGGACATATGCGTCTAACGCCCGCACAGGGCAAAGCAAATTATTAGCCTCCTGGTCCGCATTTTGAAAGGGAGGAGGACAGAAGGCCTGCAGAACAATAGGTCTGACCACATTAGTGGGGACCTTGGGGATATAGCCCGGTCTCGGATGAAGAAATGCTTTGATCATACCCGGAGCAAACTCCAAGCATGACGGAGCAACCGACAACGCTTGGAGATCCCCAATTCTCTTGAGAGAGGAAATAGCAAGAAGGAAAAGAGCTTTCAGCGTTAAAAACTTCTCAGGAACCTCCTCAATAGGCTCAAAGGGGGCCAGGGACAAGCCTTGTAATGCAATGGACAAGTCCCATGGTGGCACCCTAGAGCGAACTGCAGGCCTCAGCCTCCAAGTGCCACGAAGGAAACGAGATATCAAAGGGTCTTTCCCCACAGACATTCCACCCAAAGGAATGTGGTAAGCACCTATGGCCGCCACATAAACCTTTAAAGTGGACGGGGTCAGACCTGCAGTGAACCGGTCCTGCAGGAACTCCAGCACTGTACCAATTGGGCAGTTAACTGGGTCCAACCGACGGTCACTACACCAAGAAGTGAAGACTCTCCACTTCAGGGCATAAAGTTTCCTCGTGGAGGGAGCTCTGGACTGTAGAATGGTCTCAACAACCTCAGTTGAGAGACCTGACTCTATGAGCTGGGCCCCCTCAGAGGCCAAGCCCACAGGTTCCACAGTTCTGGGCGGGGGTGAAATATTGAGCCCCCTGCCTGGGACAGAAGGTCTCTCCTGACGGGTAACTCCAGAGGATGCCCGTCGAGGAGGGAGACCAGATCGGGAAACCATACTCTGCCCGGCCAGCGCGGGGCTATAAGAAGCAGGCAAACCCGGTCCCTGCGAACTCTCTCCAGAACTCCCGGGAGCAGAGCAACTGGGGGAAAGGCGTACAGACGTAGCCTCGGCCACGTCTGAACCATAGCATCCAGTCCCAGAGGAGCTGGATGCGTGAGGGAGAACCAAAGTGGACAGTGAGACGTCTCTCGAGACGCAAACAGATCCACTTGTGCTTGGCCGAACTCCCTCCATATCAGCTCCACCACCTCGGGGTGGAGCCTCCATTCCCCGGGCCTCGGCCCCTGCCTCGACAGAGTGTCTGCTCCTATATTCTGGACCCCGGGGATGTAAGCTGCCCTGAGTGACAGTAACTTCCCCTGGGACCACAAGAGGATATGGCGTGCCAAGTTGGATAACGGGCGCGAGCGCAAACCCCCTTGGTGGTTGATATAGGCGACTACCGACGTGTTGTCCGTGTGTACTAACACATGGTGTCCCCTGAGATCTGTGATAAAGCTCCTCAGAGCCCGGAAGACAGCTAACATCTCTAGGCGATTGATATGCCAGGAACGATGATGGTCTTCCCACAGACCTTGAGATGAGCGACCCTCCAGGATCGCTCCCCAACCCGTGAGGGAAGCATCCGTCGTTAGCAGTTTGCGACGACAAGGAGCTCCCAACACTGGGCCCTGGGACAGGAACCAAGGTTTCTTCCACATAACCAGGGCACGTAAGCATCGCCGCGTGACCCTGATTGTGCGAAATGGGTTGCCCCTCGGGGAAAACCCCCTGGTCCTGAGCCACCACTGCAGGGGCCTCATGTGCAGTAGTCCAAAAGGTATCACGTTGGAAGCTGCTGCCATGAGACCCAACAGTCTCTGGAACTGTTTGACAGTGAGTAGCTGGCCTAGCTTTACACCTTTCACAGCTGCAAGGATGGACTCTATACGTGGCGGTGACAGGCGCGCCTGCATCGACACTGAGTCCCAAACCACGCCTAGAAAAGTGGTCCTCTGGAGTGGAGAAAGCACACTCTTCTTGGCGTTCAGCCGTAACCCCAACTCTTTCATGTGGGCGAGAACAACATCTCGATGTTGAACCGCCAACTGATGCGACTGAGCTAAAATCAACCAATCGTCGATGTAGTTCATGATGCGAATACCCTGGAGGCGCAGCGGCGCCAGAGCTGCATCCATGCATTTGGTGAAAGTGCGGGGTGATAAAGCTAGGCCGAATGGAAGAACCCGATATTGGTATGCTTTGCCCCCGAAAGCAAACCTCAGGAACTTCCAATGACACGGACGGATGGAAATATGGAAATATGCGTCCTTGAGGTCTATCGTGACAAACCAGTCCTCGGACCTGATCTGTGGCACGATCTGTCTCAATGTTAACATTTTGAACTTGAGCTGCATGACTGACTCGTTCAGAACTCGAAGATCTAAAATGGGACGCAATCCCCCGTCCTTCTTTGGAACTATGAAGTACCGGCTGTAAAACCCGGCTTCCCTGTCGGAGGGAGGTACATATTCTATGGCCCCTTTCTCTAACAGAGTGTTTACTTCCTGTTCCATAACCAGAACCTGCTCGGGGCCCACCACTGTGGGCAGGACCCCCATAAACCGAGGTGGGCGTTTCTTGAATTGTATCTGATACCCTTTTTCTACGGTCTGCAGGACCCAACGAGAAACATTTGACAGTAGCTTCCACGCTGTCAAAGATTCTACTAGAGGTACCAGCCTCTCGAGACTGGTTTCTGGATTTTGTTGTTGTCGAGTAGTCAATTCGTCGCCCTGTAACGGCGCACCGGCAGGGAACGACCGAACAGACTGCTCTAACACCCTCCTCGGAGGGGGCGGGCATCCCGAGGCCACTACGTTTCCGGGTGGTCCTTGAGATATGTGCTCGCCGGAGACCGCTGCGCCCTGTAACACCTGAGGCGGCAGGGTTGGCAGAACGGTCCCCTGAGGGTACCGAAGAGAGACGGGCACCGTAAAAAGAGGTGTTAACCGCTCTGCTTCGGGGGGGACTACCCTCATTAGTCCTGAGCCCTCGGACGTCAGGATTTCTTCCCAGCAGCCTTCTTGGCAGTAATAACGGTCCGCAGATCCGCTCTACCCCTCGAAGACTGCTGGGTTTGAGCGCGCCCTCCGTGTCCCCGAGATTTTTGTGGGGGAGCACGGGAGGACACACTCTGCTTTTGAGTGGCACGATGATCAGCGCTCTTTTTAGAGGAGTGAGGCTGCTCCCGCTCAGCAGCCTCAATGAAAGAACGGCGGGGGAGAAGTTTCTGGAGTGCAGCAGCCTGTTTTGAAGCTTCTTGCGATTTAGCTACCGCACTGTTCACTGCATCTCCAAATAGCCCAACAGTAGAAACCGGCGCATCTAAAAGAACATGTTTTTCTCTATCTTTGATGTCACTCAGATTGAGCCACAGATGCCTCTCAGTGGCCACCAGGGCTGCCATAGACCGCCCGACTGATTTAGCGGTCTCCTTGGTGGCCCTGAGAGACAAATCTGTGGCTCTACGCAGTTCGGCTACTGTGTCAGGACCAATACCCCCGCCCTCCTCTAAATCACCCAGTAATTCTGCCTGATAAGCCTGCATAAGGGACATCGTATGCAGACACGCTGCAGCTTGACCAGCGGCTGCATACGATTTATGAATCAGGGAAGATGTAAACTTTACTGGTTTAGTGGGGAGTGTAGGAGTCTTCAAGGAAGATGCCGTTGCTGGAGAGAGATAGTTCGCCAACGTCTCCTCCACCTTCGGCATCTCCCCATAACCATGCTCTTTATATTTATAGATGGAAGAGTAATGGGATGTTTGTGGTGTGTATACTCTGTATGACATTGGTTTTCCCCACGATCTCGACACCTCGGTGTGGAGATCGGGGAAAAACGGAAGACTCCTGCGCTGAGGCTGTGCACGAGATGGCAGGAAGCGTTCGTCGAGTTTGCTTTTCGAACGAACGTCCTGCCTATCCTCTGGCCACTCAATAGAAAGTCTGTCAACTGCTCTAGTAACTACATCAAGCAGCTCTTCAAATGCATGAGACTGAGGTGGCGAATCCTCAGACTCAGCTTCAATACTGACAACATCCAACTCCTCAGAGCTGGATAGTTGTAGTACTGGTGCCTCTATCGGGGGGGAAGAAACCGCAGCGCGTGCTTCCACACCCTGATGAGAGGCACTGGATCTGTCAGTAAGAGGCTGAGATAAGGCAGAGCCCGTCTCAACATCCACTGACAGATCCATTTGCGAACCCCAGGTCTGAGATCGCCGCCGAGCCTCAGCCGCGGCGGGACCCGAGCCCTGGGGAACGTGGTCGGGATTGAACCGAGCCAACCGGGATCGGAGCGTCCGCAATGGAAGCGCACAGCAATGCACACAGTCACCACCCTCGAGTGCTGACTGGGCATGCTCCTCTCCCAAACAAACAACACAAAGAGTGTGTGTGTCACCTCCCGTTAAATAACGCGGGCAGGGATGGACACACACTCGATACTGCTGCTTGCTCGCCATATCTGAATAAATATATATATATATAGACAGACAACACCAAATAACAAGGACAGATTTCAACACAGAGCGCGACTGAAGACTCAGAAAGCTTTCGTTTTCTGTTTCGGGCCGGCTTTTATAGCTTCCTGGTACGTGACGTCACCCGCCTCTGACGTCCCGCTACACCATTGGACTGATTTTACATGTGCTTCAAGACGTCATCACGCAAAGCGTTCCCCATAGCGTCATTCTCGACGCAACGGGAGTTCCCTTGAAAGGGAACTAGTGTTAGATTCCTGAAAAAACCATGAAATGCACTGTTTATTTTATTTGTATTTGACAGTAGTCCATTTTACCCCTGAACATGCACATACCGAAACCATGACCCTAAAACCGAGATAAAAACCGAACCATAAGTAATTTTAACTGTTACACCCCTACTAAGATGAAATAACCTACACTTGAATTTCATCCATCCTGTCTGTTCTGTGATTGGATCCTCAGCCAATCATTAACATCCCTCATTTAAAGCCTGAATGCAGTTCAGGTCAATCCATCGATAAGCTGACGTACCACCTGAAATAGGCTTGCACTGAGGGTCATGATGAATCAATCAGCGCAAGTCCGCTGAGAGACATTATTACGCTGTCATTGTCCATGGGCGCAACGATTCATTCCCAGTCTCGACGTCATCATCAGCCTAATTTCCTCTCACAGCCTGCACAAGAATAACTGACCCATTGTTGTTTGATCTTGTTCAAATGCCTGTAAGCATACCATGCTGTGTCTTAAACAGTATCCAATTTCCATAATTGAAGAGATGCATTTGTTAATATTGATTCTTCATGCCCATACCAGAAGATGTCCAAAGGGGTATTTACAACAAGATAAAATAAGTAATTCAAATTTTATCATGCAGCCACTTCTAAGCAGCTGTAATTCAAGATAAATAGCTTATTCTGTGCCCTCCAAACTAGTGGGACCCTGGCTTAATGAAGTGAAAAAGTCCCTTTTGTAATGGCTCCGATTTATTGTGTTGTCCTGTCAGAGTGGGAATGGAGAAATCATTGTGGGCACTGTCAGAGACATGGACAAAAGGCAGAAAGAGAAGGTCAGGCCACAGAGTCATCAGGGACAGAGCAGCCCATTCTCCTCTGCCAGTGCACACAAGCTGACTTAAAGGAAAGCGGCTATTATTGCTTGAATCTCTTGTGAGGTCTGCGATGCATCAGGTTCTGAGGGATTACCATATGCCACTCATTTGCTGATTTGAATTCCTTACTAGGCCTGTCAACCTTCTGATCATGGCTAGAATGGGAATGTCGGTAACCTCGCTTCATTTAATCAGTAAAATTTCAGTCATCACACTGATTATTACTGCAGAGCTGCAATTTGTTTTGGATAAAGTACTATATAAACAAAATGTATTAATGTTCATGTGACTTTCTTACTACTTTTTTTTGTTGAGAAAATCAAGCCACTGTTTCAGTCTAATGATAGTAAATGAGGACTGGGGCTGTCAAGTTCCAAAATGTTTCATAAAAGCAGTCAACGCTACTGTTTATTCAAAATCTTCCCAAACCATATGAACAGAGTTCTAAGATAATGTCCAAATCATGAATGAATCACACTTTTGAGTCTGATATTTTTAGATGAATTAACTAATTCAGTTAACAAAACCTGTCTGAATGATTTGTTCACAAATCAGGCTGTTTAATTTTTTTCATGTTCAACTTGTTAGAAGCAGCTATACCTAAATATTGATATGCCTTGATTGGATGCAGTCAGCTGATCTAGTTCACAAACTGGTCTGAATGATCCATTCATGACTGATTCATTTCTCACTTATTGGCTATGGCTTGAGTCATAAGAAGTGGCAATGTCCAATTCATGAACGAATTGAACTTTTGTATTGGTTCTTTTCAGTGAATCAGTTTATCAGGTTCACAAAACTGGTCTGAATGATTCGTTCACAAGTTGAGTCAGTTGATCTGTTTTACAAACCGGTCTGATTCATTCATGAATCCGAGTGATTAGTTTTGAATCATAAGAGGCTTGTTCGACTTGAACTGGCGCTGCACAGACCGATCGGTTTATGACATCAAAGCGCATCAAAGTAACGCGAAAGCGATTAGAGAGCAGGACGGCTCATATGCTTTTGAATCACTCTCGCGGTACTTTGATGTCATACACCGATCGGTCTGTGCAGCGCCGGTTCAAGTCGAACAAGCCTAATAAGTAGGGTGCATCCGAAATGAGCCTGGGTTGGTTGCATCGCTGCCTTATCAGGCAATGACTTTGTAGGCAGCGTTTGTGCACAAAGGAACCTCACGAAACTAATTTCAGACAGACTTCTGAGGCAGGTCTAATGATCTACAGTGAAACAGAGAGTGCTTTGGTGATATCTAAGCAAATATTTAATTACTGCAATAGTAATATCTCGCTAGAAATTACATCAAGAGTGGAAAACGTCCCATACACAAAAGAAATATATTGAAATATATTTTAAAGTGTCAAAAATATATGTGGCATATATTCCAAATACATTGAAATATATTTGCATTGTTGTTCACTTATATTTATCATTTTGAAATATATTCTGAAATATAACAAAAATATATGATGTTAAGTGTGAAATATATTTACATTTATAACATGTAATGTAAAATATATGACAAAATATATGGTCATAAAATGTTTAGCTTGCTAAAGAAAGGTCGAAAATGTATTTTTATCATAGTAATTCCTCTACCTTTTCCCCTACACACAACAGTAGGCTACCATATTTCACTACTGTATAACACAGCTATAAATAAATACTGTACATACATTTAAATGACTGCAATGTAAAATGACAGATAGTTGCTTTCCTAGGACTATTAGGCCATATTAGGTGGCACGTACCTAACACTAAGTGCAATTATTAGATTTATTGTTGTTTTATTGACATCTTTCCTGAAGTCATTTAAATATTGAAAATATGCACAATATTTATGATGCAAGTATAACAGTGACACTCCAACAGTGAAGTGCACTTAAACAATAGATAGAACTCACTATTAGAACACTATTAAATAACTGTATTCAATTCTGTATAAATAGGGAAAAAAAACTCTGCATTCTGTGTGGCCTACTGGTTAGGGCTTCGGGCTTGTAACTGAAGGGTTGCCGATTCGATCCCCGACCAGTAGGAAAAATGTGGGCGGGGGAAGTGGTAGAGCACTGCTCTCCCATGCCCACATCCACGGCTGAAGTGGTCTATCTAAAAAATAAATTGAAAATGTGTTGTTTTTTTGTGAAAATGTTAACTTTTTAAATTTCAAAATATATTTCAAATGAAACAATTTGCAAAAGTTAAAACATATATGAACATATATGTTTACATAATATATTTACATATATTTAACTAAAATATATTTATTGGGCCTATTTCAAATATTTGCATATATTCCAAAAATATATTTTGAAAATATATTTCAAATATATTTCTTTTGTGTATGGGGTTGGTCAAAAATGTACACAAACTCACCACCAACCACAACTTTCATTTTTATTTTTTAGCTAAGCTGTCACAGAATGGAAAGCACAGGATTGTGGGTTATTAAAGATAGTGAAGGACACATCTATGCTGCATTGAAAATTCGACCAGATGAAGGTACTGTATCTCAGGAGACAGGAAGTGAAGCTAACAATGGATTTGGATGTGTCTTGCTGCCTTCCTTGGAATGCATCCTCCAAAGGCAGCGTTTTGAAGACTTCGCACGCAACCGTAATGTCCAAATCATGAACAAATCGAGTCTGATCTTTTCAAAGAATCTGTTTAAAAAAAAGAAAAAAAAAGAAACGCTCTGAATGATTCATTCACGTTTTAGACTGATTCAGTTCTCAAGTTCAACTAAATGATCTAGTTGCAGCAGCCCACAGAGTCAGTTTTAGTTCAAAAAATGATATACAATTATGTCTGTTTCTCACCAAAAACCTGAATCATCAGAAGATTTGGAACAATTGGGTTTGAAATAACATGAGGGTGAATAGACGACAATTTTCGTTTTTGTCAGATTGGATTAGAGCTGAGCAATACTGTATGCTCTGCTTTCGTGATGATTTGTTTCTTAACAATAAAAGATAATTACGATAATTATTCATTATGTTTCTAAGGAAACCTAATTGAGAGAGAGAAAGAAAAAAGTCATTGCCTAACAAGTTTTTATGCACATGGCTAGATGCCATATACATGGGGTTCTTTCTCTTTAAAACACTGGACAGCGAATCTCAGCTCTGTCCTTCACGTGTTAATGAGAGAAATAAATCACAATAGCATCCTGCCTTCTTTCTGAGACGGGAGCTGTGAGTCCCAGCCTCCCTCTGCCTGCTAATCATTGGGTGGGTCCATGCGGATGCAACCTTTTGTATGGCTGCCAGCTCTGCCAGCTCTGCCTGCTCCCACAATGTCTGCTTCCCCAGTCCTATTGAGATCTCTGTTTACCCATGGAGGTTGTCCAGGACAGGGCCTCCTGCAGGGACTGGGCTCTCTGAGTAGTGGTTAGCCAAAGACAACTTAAACAGCAATCAAGAAGTGATGCCTATCCTCATATAAAGGAAATTGCTGTAGACTGATTTTAACTTGGTTTAAAAAACAACTTTTATTTCAGCTAGTTGCATTTCTCATTTTCATTTTCTCTTGATGTATTAAAAACACTAAAAGTGAAATTAAATAAAAACAAAAATGACATTTTCATTGCCATTAAAGTGAAATAACTGAACATAACCATACAAGCTTGATAAAAATGTATATATATATATATATATATATATATATTGAACATTGATGGATCAACAGATTTTTTGAGAAAATAAATCAAATATTGTTTATTTTGTTTGCCAAAGGTGAGCATTTTGCTTATAGAGTAGTATTGCATCCTTCATATCTCCAAAAAGTCTTTAGTTTTATTATATTTATAAAAGAAAGATAGGTTGTACCGAGTCTTTCCGGAAAAAAACGAGCGGCTGGAGGCGTGCCGTGTGGGCGGAGCACCGATAGCTAACAACACACAGACATTTGAAGCAGTTTTACTCACCACCTGCGGTTCCAACGCACGACCGTAAACCTTTATCGTTGGGACTGCTCCATCCTTAAGCATTAGACGATCTGCAAATCCGGCATCGAACTGGGCCTTGTTTATAAAACCTATGCAGCGCTGCCAATGATTTCCTGTTGAAGCGCGTTGATGCGCGCGGTCTCGCTCTCCTGTGGTCGACGTGTGCGCGGGCGCGCTTTTCCGAGAGAAATGCTCATATAAGGAGTTCCACTCTCATCTAAAGGCCCTTGCACACTGAGTGCGAAATTCGCGTTCGAAATTTTCGCACGTTAAAAAATAAATACAACCTCACGTTATGTCAATCACACTTGCACACTGCCTCCGAAACTTTCGTCCTCAAAAAAAAAAAAAATCGGATCGGGTTCGATTTTCTGCGTTTTTCGCATCCGTAACAAGCATTTGAATGGTGTTTTGACAGTTTACAGCCACAGAATGACGGATACGAAAAAACGCATGTGAAAATTTCGGATTCAGTGTGCAAGGACCTTAAGTCATTAGATCCACGATCAAAAAAAAAAAACAGCCGAAACTTGTACCAACCCGGAAGTAAGATTTTCGGCACAGAAATTCTCCGTTATTCGTCCAAAATATATTTTTTTAAACTTTGGCCATGTTTAGCATGAGAATCCATCTCTTTAACACTGTAAACAACTCTGAATACATGAAACACCATTGTACCCCCCCTTTAAAAACAAGACCTTTGTCTCAAAACATATTCAATAATTTTAGCGATTCTCATTTAAATCTACAACATCAACTATTAGATCAAATTAGCGCAGAATAAATGCGCTGCTGTCCTCGATCGGGTCAAGGATCAGCCAAATTTCCACGTGCATCTTGAAAAGCGGATGTTTTGGAAAGTGCTGTGGCAAGTTTTTGTGCCATCTAGTGGCTTAGAGGAAAATAAAATTAAAGGCGCCTTTTACCCCTTTTTTAGTTACAAAGTAAAGATCTGCACACCGGAGAGCTCCCATTCACAAATTTATTTTAAGTGTGACGTTTCGGGCCTTTACGGGCCCATAACTTTGCATTCTATATGAGATCCAGCACCCATACCTGACTGGGATGTGCGTGATTTTACTGCTCCTTATGCCTTTTACCCCTTTTACCTTAAGAAAATCAAAATCACTTAACTCATGACTGGTGCCTGCTCATTTAGTTTTTTATATTGCAAATTGCAGGTGGTTATTCTGAAGTGCATTACAAAGTAAAAAAATAAATAAATAATAATTCTGACATTCTAATAATTCAGGGAATGTTTCGGATTTCACAAAATTAAAGTTTATGTATCGGTCATTAAATATATTCCATAGTTGTGTCTGTGGCATATATGTGACAATACATCTTCAAATGGCAAGGTTGGTGTTTAACTTACAGCAGACCCATAAGATAAACACTTTACCTGCAGAATATTGAAAATAACCTACTCATGTTCAATGCTATGCGAAGACAATGCATATGCAAATGTGTCAGTGATGTGAGAGGACAGGTGTGAATTCTGATATGATTTAATTTTTTTTTTAAGTTATTCATTTATAAATATAACGTTTTTGAAAAAGTCACACCACATGACATTACAAATTTTCTGATATTTTAAGAGACTTACTGACCTTGACACACAGTCATGAGGGTCTGCAGATATCCCCTTTATGGGGATAATTTCCTTTTTTATGTTTTACTGCATATTTCTATGTTGGTTGCTCCACATGACCTTGATTTGAATACCTTTTGACTAGTAACCAAAAGTTCAAATCATAGTCTCTGCTGCACCAAATTAACTGATATAAATAGTGTAGAACATTGCATAGAAACTGTGTCTATTCCTCGTTTAGTGAGATCAAATAATAAATCTACTGCAGGATCTAGAAAAAATCTAATTGTTATTAAACCAGAAAATGTTGCTATTAGTAACCAAAAACAATTTCTAAAGCTAGGTCTTCTAAACATTAGATCACTCACACCTAAGGCAGTTATTGTAAATGAAATAGTCACGGATAATAGCTTCGATGTACTTTGCCTTACTGAAACTTGGCTTAAACCTAATGATTATTTCGGTCTAAATGAGTCTACTCCATCAGGATACTCCTATAAGCACGAACCCCGTCTGATTGGTCGTGGCGGCGGTGTTGCAGCGGTCTATAGAGATATTCTCAATGTTACTCAGAAAACGGGTTATAAGTTTATTTCGTTTGAAATACTTGTACTAAATGTTACGCTCTTAGATGTTAGAAAAAAATCCATATTATCTCTAGCCTTGGCTACCGTATATAGACCGCCTGGGCCTTACGCTGATTTCCTAAAAGAGTTTGCAGATTTTCTCTCAGATCTATTGGTCAATGTAGATAAAGCATTAATTGTTGGAGATTTTAACATACACGTAGATAATCCAAATGATGCGTTAGGGGCTGCGTTTATAGATTTATTAAATTCCTTTGGGGTCAAACAAAACGTCACCGGACCAACTCATCGTCTTAATCACACACTCGATTTAATTATATCATATGGAACCGATCCAACCGATATAGATATCATTCCACAAAGTGATGATGTCACTGACCATTACTTGGTAACTTGCATATTACGTACTGCTGTAATATGTCATGCGGCGCCGCGTTTTCGACCAGGCAGAACAATCCTTCCATCCACCATAGATAATTTCTCGAGTTGCTTGTCTGATCTGTCTCAGCTGCTGCCTGAACCCAAACAAACAGATGAACTAGAAGAACTAACTAGCACTATGAGCACCATTCTCTCTAGAACATTGGATGTTGTTGCACCCGTTAGATTAAAAAAGGTCACAGAGAAAATTAAAGCACCATGGTACAATAATACTACGCATGTTCTAAAGAGAGAAACCCGTAATTTAGAGCGTAAATGGAAACAAACTAATTTAGAGGTCTTTAGAATCGCGTGGAAAGACAGTATGTCACGTTATAAAAAGGCCCTAAAAGCGGCCAGGGCTGAGCATCTCCGCAAACTAATAGAAAACAACCAAAACAATCCTAGGTTTTTATTTAACACCGTGGCTAGACTAACAAATAAACAGACGTCACCCGAACAAAATATCCCGTTACAGTTTAGTAGTAATGATTTCATGAACTTCTTCACTGAGAAAATAGAAAACATCAGAACCACAATTGTAAACGTTCAATCCTCAATCGCACCTTATAATTCAGCCTCAATTATCACGACGCAAGAACAATTACAGTGCTTTACAACTATAGAACAAAAAGAGTTAAATAAACTTATCACTTCATCTAAAACACAACATGTTTATTAGATCCTATACCAACTAAACTACTGAAGGAAGTGTTACCTGTAGTGGAAGAGCCTCTCCTCAATATTATTAACTCGTCTTTATCTTTAGGTCATGTTCCAAGAACATTTAAGCTGGCAGTGATAAAACCTCTCATTAAGAAACCACAATTAGACCCGCATAATTTAGCAAATTATAGACCCATTTCAAATCTACCTTTTATGTCTAAAATACTAGAAAAAGTTGTGTCCACTCAACTGGGCTCTTTCTTGCAAGAAAATGATATCTATGAAAAGTTTCAGTCAGGATTCAGGCCGCATCATAGCACTGAAACTGCGCTCGTTAAAATCACAAATGATTTACTCTTAGCTTCTGACCAAGGCTGCATCTCAATACTAGTTTTACTTGATCTAAGTGCTGCGTTCGATACTATAGATCATACAATACTCTTAGATCGACTACAAAATTATACTGGTGTTCAAGGAGAAGCATTAAGCTGGTTTAGATCATACTTATCAGACCGCTACCATTTTGTCTATTTAAATGGAGAAAAATCGATCATAATTCCAGTAAACTATGGAGTGCCGCAGGGATCTGTGTTGGGCCCTCTGTTATTCTCAATATATATGCTGCCACTTGGAAATATTATAAGGAAACATGGAATTAGTTTCCATTGTTATGCTGATGACACTCAAATATATATTTCATCACGGCCGGATGAAAACGCTAAATTATCCAAATTGACAGAGTGTGTTAAAGATATAAAAGATTGGATGACGCGTAATTTTCTTTTATTAAATCCAGACAAGACAGAGGTAATACTTATCGGTTCAAAAAACCACCCACAGAACCTCTCACAATACAACTTTGACATCGTAGGATGTCCTGTTACTTTATCCTCTACAGTAAAAGACCTGGGTGTTATACTCGATTGTAACCTGTCTTTTGAAAATCATATTTCGTATGTTACAAAAACAGCCTTTTTCCACCTTAGAAACATTGCTAAGCTACGTAACATGCTATCAGTTTCTGATGCAGAAAAGTTAGTTCATGCATTCATGACCTCGAGACTAGATTACTGTAATGCTTTATTAGCCGGTTGTCCTGCATCCTCAATAAACAAGCTACAGTTAGTCCAAAATGCAGCCGCTAGAGTTCTTACTAGATCAAGAAAATATGATCATATAACACCGATTTTATCATCACTACATTGGCTACCTATAAAGTTCCGTATTAATTATAAGGTATTGCTACTGACTTATAAAGCCCTAAACGGCTTAGCTCCAGTCTATTTAACGGATCTTCTATCACCCTATAATCCATCGCGCTCTTTAAGATCAATAAATTCAAGGCTTTTGGTCATACCTAGGATATCCAGATCAACCAAAGGAGGGAGAGCATTTTCACATTTGGCTCCAAAACTCTGGAATAGCCTTCCTGACACTGTTCGTTGCTCGGACTCACTCTCCCAGTTTAAAACTAGATTAAAGACGCATCTTTTCAGCCAGGCATTCATATAATATTGTTAATCTCACAGTTTCAAACTACAATCCGGCCTCTAGTTCATAAATGCCAGAGGAGAACTGGCCCCCGACTGAGCCTGGGTTCTCCCAAGGTTTTTTTTTCTCCATTAGGTCACCTGATGGAGTTTTAGGACACCATTAGGTCACTTGATGGAGTTTTTCGGTTCCTTGCCACTGTTGCCTTTGGCTTGCTCAGTTGGGGATATTTTGGGGATATTTAATTTTATTCTATCAATCAATAAATTCCACTAGAAACAAACTTTGTTGTATTATTTTATTTTAATACTGTGAAGCTGCTTTGATACAATCTGTATTGTGAAAAGCGCTATACAAATATACTTGATTTGATTTGATTTGATTTGATTTGGTGAGCATTAATTTTGCAAAAAATAAGCAATAATTAAAAAAAAAAAAATCTAAGAAAGGTTATGCCAAACTACTAAATATGAATACATTTGAAAGAATTAGGCTTTTTTTCTTCATTATGATATCAGGAAAGTTGCATCACCTTCACATTTTTTATTTCCCACTAAACAATACAAAACATATTTGTTTTAATTGTTTTTTTGTTTGTTTTGTTTTTTAAGTGTATTTGAGTCATTGCATGTATGAATAGCATTTTTAATGTATTTTCGACCAAATCGATTCGGATAAATAAATGAGTTGAATTAATTATGTTCAGTTACACAGAACTCAATAGGAATGGATGAATTATTACATTAATGCAGTTCATCACTCTTGCAGTAGCTTCATATAGCGAACCAGTGGCCTGCAGCCCACTCTTAATCCATTTACCTCGTCCGTCTGTCTTGTTACTATTCCACACAGGTCTCTGTCAAATGTGAGCAGATTATTACAGAGAGAATAAAACCATTTGACAGGAAGATCAATGGTTGACTTGATTGATTGAACATCTACAGAAATGAATGACACCCTGGAGACAATCCGCTCTGGCTCTCCCTGTGTCAGATGGATAGATGCACCAATACAGATGATCTGAAAATCAAGGTGGGTTTTAAACATTGTGCCCTCTGCTTGACTCCTAAACAGATGTATTTTTCTTAACAATAATGTCGCCCTTGAATCATTTGTGCCTGGAACCCACAGTTTTTAAGACAGCGTCTAATAAATTATTGGTATTCAGGATTATGGGATTTATGAGTTATGTGGAAAATATTATCTTGAGGTTACAAACACATGAGAGAAAAAATACCATCACGACTTAGAGGACATTTTTTTTCTTCAGCTCATCATCATGGCAATCCTCCGACATTTGTCAGGCTCTGTGATGGTGATGAATAATTTAAAGATTAATTTCATTAGAGGCCCAGGCTTCTCCTTTGGGTAATGTGCGTGTCGCCCCTCACCTCCCATCCTGAGTCTATTGCCCTGGGGAAGACAAGGCACAATTTGACATTGACATTGATTAAAGCCCAAAGATGTTTGGACAGCGGGGCTAATATGCTGTTAATACCGTTTCTCATAGATGCCCACAGTGGTTGCAGGGGGCTCCGATATCTACTGCTAAATGCCTGCAGAGGTGCCTTTGTTATCGTCAAAATTAACAAGGCACCCTGCAACAGCTTTGTGGATGTTTTGTAGACTGTATTTCAATGGGCTAAGAAAGGCACTTAAAAAAAAGTCAATTTTAATTTATTAATTCAAAAATAATGTGTCTACAAGCGTGTCTCTCGAGTACAACACTATGTGAAATTATAATTAGTACTGTAAGAAGCATGTGTTTCAAAATATTACAACCTCTCTGTCAGCCATGCTGTGTTTTAAGGGGCGTGTGATGCTTCTTAAAAGTAAGTCAAAATTTAATTGGGTGCTCTCGTATAACCTGTCCATTGTAAAAAAAATAATAATAAAAAAATAAAAATCAAACAGTTGATGGACCCCATTGACTTCCAAAGTAGTTTTTTCCTACTATGGAAGTCAGTGGGGTACATCAACTGTCTGGTTACTGACATTCTTCAAAATATCTTCCTTAAATTCTTGGTGAAAATATTCCAGCTACGTAATGAATATATCCTATTACATGTCGATCCATGGATTCAAATAAACTGATGGGTCTTATTCTATTTTGTACCAGTCTTGCTTGGATTGCGAAGCACATCTGCGCTGTAACAAATTATGTGCGTGAGCACATTCTGCAATTTAGCAGAGGTCTACAGAAGAACAAATGTTCATGTCATCCTCTCATCTTTGCTCCTGCTGAAAATAAATAAAATTATCTTATAATGGGACCCATAGAGATAAAACCTCTATCAAACCTCTGAAAGAGGCAGGATGTTGAATAGATAGAAACTCCAGTTTAAGTGCTTCCTTTATCAGCACACCTTTTTATATGCAAATGTAGCGAGCTGTCTATTTACTGGTACAAGAATTCAGGTGAGAATTCATCTGCATTTCTTCTCCAGCTGTGACCTGTAATCAAGTGCTGATGCACTCAAATATATTCCAGTTGGAAAAACAGCTTTGTGTCATTTGTGTTTGAAAACCACCATTTCCAGCTGTTGAAACCGGACATCAAACTGAGCAATATTTAGCAGGTGTAAATTGATTTAAGTGATACAGTCAGTGTGATCTGGAAACTGCTCCCATTAGGTCATAAAGTTGTACATTGTACATTGGTGTAAAATATATTCTTGTTATATTAAGTTCTTACGTAGGATTTTGTTAACCATGTAAAGCCTGACATATAATAGTAATAAAAATCACATTATTCGAAGTGAAATTGTTTATTGAACCTTTAGACAAATACACATACATATATATACATACATATATACATATATACATGTTTTTTGTTGGCTCATATAGTATGATATATAGTGAGAATATAAAGCTTACACTCGAGGAGGGAAACATTTTTTTTATTCAGAGGCCAAAACTGAACAAAAATATTTAATTTGGTGCAGTTGCTGATATTTATATGGCCACAAAAACCAAAATGTATGGACAAGTTGCTTCAGTAAGTGTTCATCTTGAAATTTTACCAACAATATAAAAGTTATTCTTAAATTTACTTTATAAAGATTCCATAGGTTCACTCAACACTGCGTCAGCAGCTGACGCTATGGGGAACACTAATTGGTGGTACAGATTGTCTGAAGCCCAAATAGAATCACACCAATTCATTGTTTAACGGCGCAGACACTTGAGCAGGCTTCTTTTCTCGTTGTGGCTAAGCGCATCATGGATTTTAAGAAGTGTATTCCTTAATGTTCATGCTTCATAGTTAGCGATGACATTCTTGGTAGGTGTGTGAAGTGAAGTACCTACTGCTGTTTTATACTCAGAGGAGTTAGGATTTTTTTTCTGCCCCCTAGGCTGAAATCTCAAGAATATACCAGCATTACTGGCTCTGAGGAGCAGGGGAATGCTGACATTCCCCAGGTGGAGGATACGCTGGCTACGTATCTTTCCCTGTCCATGGCTTCCTCCTGGAAGTCTCTGCCTGTTTTGCAATCCAAACCTTGCAGAACTACCTCTGCTCTGGTCGGCAAGTCTTATGTGACTGCGGGTCATGCTGGTTTAGCATCCTCAAGAATTTGGACGAGGGAGCTGACATGACCCCCGAGGCAGTTGAGCAAATAAGCATACAGCTCGCACAACTGGTTGCTCGATGGTCTACAGCTGGTGGCTGTGGAAAGGCACTTGTGACTGAATCTCACTGAAATTCGCGACAAGGACGAGGCCTTTCTTCTGGACTCAATGATTTCCAAATCGGAACTTTATGGCGTGAATGTAGTCGATTGGACTGGGTTCCTATAGCATCAGCTACTGAAGCACTGTCGAGTGAACCTAAGACAGGAAATGCCTCAAGTTACGTATGTAACCCTTGTTCACTAAATAATAGGGAGTGAGATGCTGCTTAGCCAACCATACTTTGATCTCTGCTTCCTTCTCGAGCAGTGATGTCGTGAACACAGCCAACAGAGTGTGAATGACACAGTATTTCTTAAAGGAGCAGTGTCTGCGCCATTAGCCAATAAATTGGCATGATTCTATTTGGGCTTCAGACAATCTGTAACAATTTGACACAGCGACTCATTACATACGTTACATACGTAACCTGAGCTTTTAAGATTTCACAGCAAAAATTGGGTTAAAGACGAGAGTATCTTTTGCACAAACAGGCTTTTTCGCAAATTCCTAAATTGCTTAATTGGAATATTGCAGCATCATGGAGCTTTACGTAATCTTGCAAAAACCTGCAAAAGTTTTTTTTTGCTAAAAAGAAGCAAGTAGAACAAGCCATTAAGGCTGAATAAGACCACAGGGCTTACTGAAGGAGCTGTTGAGGGATTACTAGCATTTTGGTACAGAAGGGCCATCCTGAATTCAGCTAGATTTATTCTAAACCCTCCTCCACAGACAGAGAAGTTTGAATGTCTGAAAATCTCCCCTCTGATCAAATTAAAACAGGTGACACAATCAATGGTCTCTATTCTGTTCATTAATGTTTCAATCATTTATCAGTTTATTATTAACTGTTACATATAGCTACACTTTAAAACATAAAAGTTTGTCTATTGTCTATTTATATTTTAATTTAAACTTTATTTAATATGTTGTAGTTTAAATACATATTGTTTTTAATATAATATTCTAAATTGCCCAAGACTAAATTTTAGAGGGAAATTTGGTCTTCAGAAGATGACCAAATTTCAAACAGGTGACCAAATCTATGGTTTCTATTCTGTTCATATTGAATAAAAGTTCAATAATTTATTAATGTATGTTATGGGTAATGCAGACACAGGAGAGGAAGATGGATGGTTAACAGTGACTTTATTAAACAATGGTGCAGTGATGAGGCAGGTAAGGGAGAGTCCAAATGAAGATCTTGACAGAGACCCAGAGGAAAGGAAGAAGCTGGAGACAGGGAGATCACTGGAGAACAAAGGAGAATAGTCCACATACAACAAACGAGGTCGGACCAAGAGTTGGGGTGAGGTGAGTATTTATAGTGGCAGTGATGAGGGTGAAGATGACTTGCAGGTGTGTGTGATAGGAGATGACATACTAGGAGGGATGCTGGGATGTGTAGTGCAGAGGATGGTGGCTAAGTGGAAATGTGACAGTATTATTAATGCCCCAATTAAACAGAGGCAGAGTGAATACAAAAAGTTTAAAGTATAAATTAATATTTATTCAAACGTGCAATATCATAAAAAATCCTAACCCAAATATGTAACATTAATGGAAAAATACTACACTCTAGAAGGCTTGAATAGCCCACAAATCTCTTGTTGAGATAAGCTTACTTTACTAAAATGATCAAGTTTGCAAAGTGTAGTATTGTTTTTGCGAGCCTCTACACTATATCTTGGGAGACTAGTTGACAAGGTAGTTATTGGTGAGTTGGAAAGGCCTCTAGATTTGCTTAGATTTCTGGGCGCGAGACAAAAGTGGCTCCATATTCAGCAACTGGATTAAATAACTTGAAATGAACTGTCCATGGCACGTTGCCAAGTCTCCATAGTATCACAGTCTGAGAGGAAAATACCATTTACCTCACCAAAAAGAAAGCAATACTTCTGCACCTGCACAATGAGCCTTAACTCTTGTCGAGCGAAGTTAACTGAAGACAGGATCAATACATGTTTCTTCTCTGTTTTTAATGCCTAAAAATACTGTAGAAAATTGACTAAAGAGTTTCCTTGACATTCCAGTGGAGACTGAAATATTAAATTGAATGTGCACGACACAAGGTGACCCTTACCATGTGTTGCTTGGGGAGTTACTGGAAACACTAATTAAGGAGTACTATAAAATCAACTCTTAGTTAAAAGCAACAGATTAACGTGACATGGTTGCCCTTGAACATTTGTACATTCAAAAATCTGAACCCCACAGGTCACCAACACACAAGACCTTAGTATCAATCACAAGTTATTTGCAGCTTGCAATGCTCCCTGGTGTCACAACTTTTGCTGTTTCTTCTGCTGCTGTATTTA
Source organism: Abramis brama (assembly GCF_963993115.1). Taxonomy (NCBI): domain Eukaryota; kingdom Metazoa; phylum Chordata; class Actinopteri; order Cypriniformes; family Leuciscidae; genus Abramis; species Abramis brama. The sequence continues at coordinate 26,400,976 of NC_139969.1, read as the reverse complement.
TTTCTCAAATCTTATTGCCTGACTGCAAATCTTTTCAAGTCTGACCGAGGAGAGTCACCTTCCCAATCATATCCTATCACAGGTTTTGCAGTTTCTCAAAAGCTGATCTCTCATCTCTGTTCTCAGACGGCTGAAGAAAGACGTAGGACTCCACCCTGCTGCTTCACATCATTCTCAAACCTGCGTCAATGGTATTGATTAGATCAGCCATCAGGTTTAGATTATTTCTACAAACCTTACACTCTCTATCTTGGCTCATTGGAAAAATGGTTCTTGCATGTCTCATGACACTTCCGAAGTGAAATGTCTGATGAGTAGAGCTACACTCAGGGTTGGAGCTGAACTTTGCATTTCAACTGCAGTGAATTGTATATACAGGTACATTGTACAGTATATGTTTTTGGAGTTATGCAAAAATGTAGGTAAAGGCATGTTTTTCCAATGAGCCTAGTTTGGGCAATTCCCAATTCATATTGGCCAATTCTAAAAGCTACATCCCATACAGCTGTGGTTCCCAACCCTGGTCCTGGAATATCCCCAGCACTCCACATTTTAGATGTCTCCCTAATCAAAAACACCTGATCCAACTCATCAGCTCATAAAAGACTCCAAAACATCAGATGGGTGTAAGAGAGACATTAAAAAATATGCAGTGTTGGGAACCACTGCTGTACAGCACAGTAAATGAGATTCACGGTTTATAGCAAATCAAATCAAAAATAGTAAATCCATCTTTAGGTTTCTAGCTGACCTAAGCTGGTCAGTAGCTCAACCAATGAGTCACACTGTAGCCTAATTTAGGTTTTGGGTACTTTGTAGCTGTTTATTCGGTCAACAACATATTTGGACCATGCAGCTAATGCCCATCTAAAAGGACACAAAATGTGTCCTACAGTATATTGAAATGTGAAATGTAGTTTCCTCAAATATGACCTTTATAGATTTTTAGGTTGTATATGAATAGCTTATAATTTGCTTTATTGCAGGGACGGCATTTGCATGTGGAAGAGTTTCAGACGCATGTGGAAGAGTTTCAGACAAAACAGGGGAAGTAAGCTCATGATGATGCTCATTAAAGATAATCAAAATAATTTTTTGAAAAAACAGATGTGAACATTGTTTAGTTCCTAATAGTGGAAATTCATAGTAGCAGGAGGTCTCGCATGATGAGTGTTGCTGTTATAATCTTAAAAGTGACTTTATTTGATTGGATCCCGCTTCAGGATTGTGGGCAGTGTATTTCTTTACTGGTGTTTTTGGCAATTAAAATACTTTATTATTATTTTAACAATGTACAAATCAGAATAGATTTTACATGAGCATATAAAACAACACAACAATCTCACCCACCCTCAATCCTCAAGGACAGATATATAATATATATATTTTTAAATACTATAAATAATTTTTCCATGGATAAATCAAGATTTTACTTTATTATCAGATATAGACAAACAGTCTAATTTTTGTAGTTCTGCTGCTGGAGATGGACTTAAGCAAAATAGCTTTATAGCTTTGAAAAACAAATTTTAAACAGGCTTAAAGCTACACTGTGTAAGATTTTCTCCCATCTAGCGGTGAAATTGTATATGACTACCAACTGAATATTACTGTCTAGCCTCCCCCTTGCATTTGTCATGGTGCCACTGAGTGTAAAAGCGCGAAAGGCGAAGCTTGAATTTCCAGGTATGTCCCTCTTTGGCTAATGTATTTTCAAGGTGGAGGCGCAACATGGCTGCCGCCATTCGAGTGACTCGCTCGTATGTATTCTGAATGACAGATTCTATGCTTACGAGAATACTTTATTAGTTGGTGGAAGTAATTACACATAAATGAGCACATATAATTTTGAAAGAACAAAGTGTTTTTTGCTAAGAATCACCTTAAAAAATTACACAGTGTAGCTTTATATATATATATATACTTATATGTACATAATCCTCTGTGGAAGCCTCAGGGGCAAAAACAGTTCGTCCAATCATTGCATTCGGTCCAAAATCTCCGTCAACATAGGTATTGTAATAATTGTAATAATAAAAAGTTTGATGAGAACCCATGTGGAGTTTATTTACAAAAACGTGAACAAATAAAAAAATAAAAAAGACGACGATGGCTTGACGATAAACATGAACTTAAACTCACCAACAGCAGTAACACAGAACAAAGCTAGACAAAAGACAATGGTAACATGATGAGGGCTATACAGTATACTATATATACTACACAGAATATACACAAGACACACCTGAAAGCAATGAACAATTAACCAATGACCAAACAGAACAGAGAACCACATGACTAAAACAACCAATAAGAACATGGCACATGACAGGATCACATGAGGAGCAGGAGAAACAAATGACAAAACCAGGAACATGACAATGGGAAAACTTCAAAATAAAAGACATGAAAACATGGACATGAAACAAAACCACTGCTCGCGGGGACTTTACACGTCATCAGCGTGTTCCATGAGGTTATGCCGAGCTGCAGACAGACAGTCACCAGGTGCTGTAAACAAACAGCAACTGCCTTTTACTGTTCCTCTTCAACCAAAACAACACGTTTATGCTGTGTTCATTAGGGATGGGCAAATGAAGCCTCATGACGCACTGAGGCATTCCCTGAATGTTTCGGGAAAAGATTCGAAGCATCAAGAGTGTCGAAAACAGCGCCATCTTATGGCAGGTCAAATAGCAGCCATGTTTATGAGCAACTGAGTGCGCAGCGCCGTTGTTTTATCCATTAAGCACAAATAAAAGCCTGACAACGCTAAATGTTTAGTTTTCTGATAATATAATTAACATATTAAACTGTGGCAATAAAATAAATTTAACAATTATATTAATACTAATTATAAAAATTCCCACAGAGTTGCTTGATACAAGTAAATGTTGGTCTAATTATTTTATGGTTTCTATGCTGTTTATGTGTCAGAATATATGATCATGTAACATAGGCTATAGGCTTATTTATATTTAAAAACTATATTTAAACTTCAAAAAACTTGTAGAGTAGTGGTCTGGGTCCAAACATTCTGACATGCAAAGTGAAGCATTCACGTGACTGGAAAAAAGTGAGGCTTCGTTTTTCATTGATCACGTGTTTCTCTGAAAACAATACGCGCTCCGGCACGGAGCTTCATGAGAAATTGCGCTGCGTACTTGATACGCGCTTTGAAGCTTCAGTGTCAAATGTAACATAGTGTTCATGCCATAACCATTTTTGTGGTTGTCTGTATTTTCTATCTCTGTGCATATCTGTAGACTCTTGCACTGCATTCTTTAATCCATTGACATGGATTGTTTTAGTTTGTTAGATTTCCATACACATTTTTTTCAGATATTAGGTTTTTTTGTCGCATACTTGTGATTGTCGTTGTTGTGTGGTCAGAGGGAATTATTCCCTAGGTTTTTGTGAAATGCCATCACTGCTTTATTAGTTCTTTATTAGAATTTTATAAAACACCACATTTCAGTATTGCTTAGGTTTTGGGGATTTTGGGGTAGTGTTTTTGTTTAGCCGTATGAAACAACATATGAAAATAAACCACACACAGTAGATGTACATGCTCAATAAGGCAGATTATGCTTATGAAAATAAACACCACATAATGATGTTGACACTTAGGGATATAGCACAGGTGTCTGTTATCACTATGATGAGGGATGTAACCAATGAAATGTACACTCTAAATGACTGCATATAAAAGCATGAAGGCTTCTGGAGCTAAGAATCTTGGCATGCTAACAGCTTTAAATCCACAATGCTTATAAAAATGCTCACTGTGATTTTCCTTAGCAAATCTTTGAGCAAACAGATGAGACAAACCAGCCCTGACACATTTTTTTTTCTTTTCATAAAGGTACAATACATGTCATGTTCTTTTCAACAACATCTTCACCTGACTGCCTGTGCTCACTTTCAGTGTGTTTCAGCTAAATGCTGGAAGGCCACAAAAAAAAAAAGAAAAAAAAAAAAAAAAAGAAGAAAAAAAAGCCCAAACATTGGCCTAAATGGCATACTTTCATAAGATGTGGGAATACTGTGGCTTCCTGGAGACTAAACAAGGCTAATCTAATGCAAAGTGAAAGTGTCGCAGGCCATATCACCTCCTTAAACCAACAAAGCTCAAATCCACAGTGACCAACGCCTCCTGCATCCCTGACACAGAATGTGTTGATGCAAGCATGCATGGAGAAAAAATGCATTACAATACTGTAGGCCTACAAAATTTGCAGACAGAATATTCAGACATAATGTTTACAGCTAATTTAAAAGAAAATACAGGAAAACATATGCGACCCCTTTATTACTGTGTAAAAAGGCGATAGACACAACAATAGACAAACACATGCATTCCTCACAAAACATTCATAGTGCAGGGTGGAAAAAGTATGCGAAACCTTGGTTTTATTAACTGGTTGACCCTCCTTTTGCAGCAATAACTTCCATCAAACGTTTTCTATAATTACACATCAGATCTGTACACCGGTCAGGAGGAATTTCGCACCATTCCTCTAAAAACTGTGTCTGTTCAGCAGTATTGTTGGGATGTCTGATGTGAATCAAGTTGACTCTGGCTGGACCACTCCACAAAGCATTTTTTTTTTTAAATGTATAAGCCATTCTGTTGTTGATTTACTCCTGTGCTTTTGGTCCTTGTCCTCTTGCATCACCTGACCTCTGCTGAGCTTCATTTAAAGGACTCTTGCATTCTCTTGCAAAACGCCCTGATGTTTTTTTTCATCAATGATCAAGCTTTGAGACAAATTCATAGTGTATACATCTTTTTTATGTTTTAAATGCTGTCAATACGTCCATTGTGTATCTATCAGTGTATATCCGAACATACAGACATTTACACTATACCATTCAAAAGTTGTCATAAGTTTGGAGATTAAAAATAAAGAAAAGAAATTAATACTTTGCTTTAGAAATGATAAATAAATAAATATTCATTATCTCTGTCTGTTTAATTTCCTCTGTTTGTGTCACTCATTGTTCGGTATTGGTTGTGCGTAGCACACTATTTCGTTTTGTTTTGCAATCTTCTTCGTCTCCCTTGGAAAAGCATGACAAATGACCGGACCACACAAGAAAATGGATATCGCTTCCATTATTGTTCACTCTTTGAGGGGGAAGACTTTTGTCACCAGCCTCGCCTATGAGAAGGGATACCCTGGCTCCGGCGTCTGATCCCTTCGCTCCACCTTGCCCCGTCGACCTGTTGGGGTTCGCCATGGCTCCTCCTACCCTCAGCTCCACCGGGTTCTCTCATCCCTCCGGCTCCACCCTGGTCAGTCATCACTCTGCCTGCGTTACGGACTTCCAAGCCTTCCGCTGCACTCTGTCTCTCCACCCCTATGGCTTCAGCGGGCTCCTCCTTCCCCCCGGCTCCGCCTCGGTCCCTGGTCAAACCGGCTCTGCCTCAGTCCTCTGGTTCCACCTCGGAAGCTCATCACCGCGGCTTCGTCTTGGTCTCCAGTGCCTGCGGTGTCGCTCAGTTCCATCGGCTCTCCGTCTGCGCCCTGGGATCCCCTAACAAAGGCTCCATCTCAGACGGTCATCCCCGGGATGTCGCCTGGTCACCATCATGGCTCCTCCCTCTGTCGACTCCGCCGTGGGCTGTCGTTATAGCTGCGCTCTGGGTCTTCACCATCTGGCCACTCATCATTTTCACCATCCCTTCCCTTTGCTATTATTAGCTCCCGTTTTCCATTGTTTAGTTTCCCGCTACCTATGAGTTGTCATGGTGATTCATTTAATTATCACAGGTGTTTGTCATAATTACCCCAATTTGCCTTGCATTTAAGTTGCAGTTTTTTCAGTTCTCATTGGTCTGGTCACGTTAATGCTACTGTTGTGTTTGCTCGCCTGCCTTTTGTATTTGCTCGAGTGGATTATTAAAGCCTTTTTTAACATGATCTTCATCCTCCTGTTCTTCCTACAACAATACTTACTGACTTTGAATGGTACATTTCAATGTTACATATGAATTCCTACGAATACTAATGAGATAAGGCTGGGTGGTTTTTACATATTGCAAATAACCTTACTTGTCTTTGCAGTGAGTGATCCAAAATTAAATTACCGTTTCCTCTTATCAAATGAAACACTATGGATTGCTGCGGTTTGATCTTCCTCACCAACCTACATTTTCCAAAACAGCATTAAATCCGCCTTAATTTATGCTTTGAGTTACACTACAACAGAATATTTTATGAAGCATAATAATTGTATTCGAACATGTATCTTTATGCGGAATAAAATGCATAATACATAAATTAAGCAGTTAATACTTTCAATTTACAAATTTAATCAAGTTACTTCTAAGCAGAAGGTCTTTCAATTCTTTCAGGTATTATATTATTCTGCAACTGTGGTATAATATGTGATCTGAGACTTAAACTGGAGTGTTTGCCTCACATTAGCGCCTACATGGGCACACTTGCACAGCATGTTAAGAAGGCGTATGACAGCTATTGCAGCTCTGAGGTCAAGAACAAAATCCATTCACCTTTGTTATTAACAAATCAAAACAAATAAACAAAACAGGTCAGTCGCTCCTGTATTTGCAGTTGAAACACATCATATATTTGTTCCCTTTAATCAAACTAAATGCTGTTCTTTGAGACCAGCAGGATGAATTACTGTATACACACTAAAAAGCCAACACTGACTGATAAAATGGAGTATGTGTGTGATGTGATATATGCACATGAACACTAGGTTTCAGACATTTATTCCGCCCTCTTGAGGGGCGTAACATCTGGAGGCAGCACTGAGGATAGATGATTTGAAGGCTGGATTTCTAAGATGAAAGACATCTCCAGCCGCCACTCAACCTCAATTATAATCACAGCTGACAACAGTGTGTGGTGGTTTCTAGGAAGTGAGTCCCTGCAATCTGAGGTTAATTGCTAACAACACAGCCTGCATCGAGGGGGCCTATAATACCTGAAAGAAAGCTGTGAATTAGCTATCAGTTGCTCAGCTGTATGTGATCTGTATACTGCCATATTTGCGCATGGACACGATTTTGTTTGAGCCAATCATCCGAGCTGTAATTGTCATGTGACTGATCACGCTGGAGCTGACTGGCTTATGGCACCAGAGGAATGCACTAGAAACACATTTACTAACTACTATTAATATAATTAACTCAATTAATTAATTAATTACTGTCACAGATACACCAGCCCTGCATCCCAATGTCCATACTATCCATCCTAAATAGTATGCGAGATTAGAATAAGTGTGTCTCAAAGCATAGTATGTTGAAAAGAGTATGTCAAAAGACCCCGGATGGTCTACTATTTCTGGTGGATTTTTGAAGTGTGGATCCGTGATCACTCTATATTGCCCACGCTAATATTGCCCACAATCCATTGCGCTTTGGAGGAGGAACTACAAATACGAGTAAAAAGTGTTAAAAAACTACAAAACATGACGGATATACGCAACCAACGGTGAGAGGTTTAGATTTAAACAAAGTTTAACCTGATTAAAATATTAACCTGATAAAAATATTGATTTAATGTTCTAAGATTCTAGTTCCTGCTTCTCTGTTCCAAGGTCTCCTCTCCAGCTCCTGTCTCCAGCAATCCTCTCCCTCGTCGCTCTGCAATTCCCATACCACAGTGGATCTCACCTGTCACCGGCAACTGATGTGTGTGCTATCCATCATCCCATCCATCTGTCCCCATCGCTCCACATTCACCATTGCATTGCTATCCTCAGTACTCACCTTCCTGATTTGCTCACTGTTGTTGTTAACATCTTCTGTTCTCTCTACACAACTGTTCAAAAGCTTGGGGTCGGTAAGATTTACGGTAAGGTACTTATTCTCACCAAGGTTGTCTTTATTTAATCAAAAACAATTGTGAAATAATATTACAGTTTAAAACTGTAACTGTTTATATTGTAATTAATTCCTGTGATGGCAAAGCTGTATTTTCAGCATCATTATTCCAGTCTTTAGTGTCACATGATCCTTCAGAAATCATTATGCCAATTTGCTGCTCAAGAAACTTTTCTTATTATTATCATTGTTGATAAAAAAATAATAATAATATTTTTGTGGCAATATTTTCAAGATTATTTTGATGAAAAGTTCAAAAGAACAGCATTTATTTGAAATTGAAAACTTTAGTAACATTAGAAAATAGTGTAGTTACGACATCTATCAGAAAGGGCTGACTGGATCATGCTAACAAGCCAAACCTCGAATGAAAGGCCAATACAGGCTCTGCTACTGATATTGATTAGAAATTTGCATCAGAAATTAATATGTTTGTAGCAAAGGACTTAACAATCAAAAGCAACAAAAACAGCAGAAATGCAGATTAATCAAACCACAGCAAACAAAATGTAGAACAGAATAGGAGAAAGTACATAAAAGAAGATGGTTAAAGCTAAATAACTAGAATCATTAAATATTAGATGTTAGTATGCTGACATGTGGGCAGCATAGGGCAAAATTGGCATCTTATTTCCCAGTCAGTGTTTTGTGGTATAGTGGTGTGCCTAAGCCAAAACACTTATTTTAACCCAAGTATAAATAATGCAGAGGGCCATGTAGTATTAGTCACTTGCACCCACTAATATTTGATTTTGACCTACGCCATATGCACTCAGCAGTGCCAACATACTTATTATGCTGCATTATTAGTGATTTCCAGCTCTCCAAATGGTTGTGGGGATCATCTAAATGCATTTTTGAAAGCCCTATGCAGGATCCTTCAAGAGGCAATGTCATCAATTTACAGGGCATTTCAAGCAGGAGGGCTCAGAACAGCTAATAACAGAGAGCCCTCCAAAATGACCTTTACAAAAGGGAACAGATAAAGGACACTTTCCAGAAGTCATGCCATGGAACATTCCTTTAATTCTTCCCAGCATGTGTAATGTTTAAATGTAATAAAAGTAATTGTAAATGCATTTAAAATGTTACAAGAAATGTCTAAATATAATTCTAATTTTTAAATAAATGCTGTTCCTTCGACTTTCTATTCATCAAAGAATCCTGAAATACACATATATTATGGTGTCCACCAAAAATAAAATAAAACACATAAACATAAATTAATTAATTAATTAAAAATAAGCAGCACAATTGTTTTCAACATTAATGATGTGTAATAGGACATTTCAAAATTACGGAAAAATGTTATGTGCAGAAATGAAATCAATTGTGTAGGGCTTGACTTAAGGGTTGTGTAGAATTTTGTTTCTAGACCTTTGGGTTCCAAAATTATGATCCAAAAATTATAGCACATTATTTATAAACCCAAGTCACTAAATTTCAGTGCTAACAGAACATGACATGATACAGCAATCTCACATCACAGTTACCCACAATTATCCCATCTGCTTTGTAAAGTTTAATTACCATATCAGATCACAGGTCACTCATAATTGTTTAGGGGTTTTTCCCTCTAATTTTATCTTTCTGTCCTTTCATGATTTCAATTTGCACTAGTAAAGGGTAAAAGTAAAAACAAAATATTGTAAAGTTCACATTGAAAGACCATGATCACAAGATTGATGTTTGTACAATCTTCATCTCATTAGGCATCTCTCTCTGAAATTAAAGGGGAAATATGCACATGTAATAAGATTTGCTGAAGCCTCACTGATTCACTGCATTGTGCATCTTGTGTCATGCTGCCAATTTCTTCATCCAAAAACAAGATGTTCTGGAAAGAAACGCATTTCTCTAACAATAAGGAGATGAATTCACGGGATCTATTGAAGAACATCCCTTCCTAAATATTGAATTAAAGGATACTGTAGCTTGCAGCTACTTCTCTCCAGGCAAGCTCTCATGCAGGAAATGAAGGATTACCTGCACATCTCTTCACAAGCATGAGTGTGGCTGGAAAAAGAGACAGACACAGTGGAATTAAGGTGACAAGTCTCAGAGTGACTTTCATTATATATATATATATATATATATATATATATATATATATATATATATATATATATATATAATTATATATATAATATATAAAAAAGGATCTGACAGCAGATGGGTGACTAGGGAGATTGTGATATTCCTTTGGGGAGTGGTGACAGTAAAAAAGAAAGAGGGCTATGGTGAGGTGATGCAAGGTCATCACAAGAGAGATTCCAGTCTGTTTGCTTAAAGGGGTAGTTCACCCAAAAATGAAAATAGTGTCATCGTTTACTCAATTTGTTCCAAACCTGTATAAGTTTCTTTTTTTCTGTTGAACACAAAAGAAGATATTTTAAAGAATGTTGGTAATCAAACAGTTGACGGTAGCCATTGACTTCCAAAGTAGGAAAAAAATGCTATGGAAGTAATGGCCACCGTCAGCTGTTTGGTTACCAACATTCTTTAAAAAATCTTTTGTGTTCAGCAGAAGAAAGAAACTCATACAGGTTGAGGGTGAGTTGAAATCGTGCATATGGACCAGTTTTTATGGACTCGGACTTAACATTTGTATTTGTCTTGGGGATAAAAGGGGAGACTCTCTCTTTGATTTCCTTATGCTGATTATTTGCATTTTTTTTTTTGTTGAAGATTTTGAAAAATAAATAAATAAAAAAAATCTAATTTGGACATATTTTCCTTAAGGTTTTATCAGCTAGATGAATCTTTCCAGTAGATTCTCCCTCAGTTTCTTCTCACTGCGAAAGGTCATAGTGTAAGAGGACCTTTTAAGTGTTATTTTTTCCTTCTCCACTCTCTCCTTTTTCCTTTATGTCCTTTAAGAGTCCACAGCTATGATTTATGTGTTCGGCTGACAGCAAACATATGAGAAACAGGAGTTATAACAGAGGATGAGATTAGTGTCCTTGGCCTGTTGGCTTCCAGCTTTGAAGCGGAGGCTGCGTCCAACGGTACACGTTTGTCAGAAGCTATCGTCTGGCCCATTCCATTATGTACGTGCGTGTCAGTACTGTATGTCCCAGTATAGACCTTTCTTTTCAGTTCTCTGTCATGTGAACCTGTGGTCAGAGAGTGGGCATCTGCTTGAAATTGCTATGGGAATCCTTCGGGCGATTTTCGTGAAGATGATGTGGAACGTTAGCATATTGCTGTTTCATCGTATGTTTTTGCTTCCTGCTAACTTAATTTAGCACCAGCTTCTGATCACCAGCAGTGATCTCTGCTTGAAATCATTCACACATTTAATCAGACATGATATGAAATGCCTCGCCAACCATAATACTAAACATGCTTGTGTGTGTGTGTGTTTATAGATGGATAGATGAGTGAATGTGTGTGTGGGGAAAGGTTTAATTTTTTTGTTTGTTATAGGATTGGAATGACAGTTGTCACTGTCTTCCCATAAGCTGGCAATCATCGGGACATGATGAAGAGAGTTGAATTCATTGAAGAGACAGTTATCTAAATGGCACCGTTTAACATGCAAATTTGAGAAGCTTACTGTCAGCCAAAAGTGACCCAGTTTCAAATGAAACCGGTCTCTGCAGTGCCAAATGTCACCGTTATGTATCTAATCAAATATCCATGCGACATGCTGTGATCATACTACAATTACTTGACTGTTGATTAATGCGGCATCTCTTTCTTGATGACCTTCTGTAAAGCTGACATCTGTCATACCTGTAAGCGGAGATATATCTTTTCATTGCTAAATGATTTACGTTCAATTTGAATGCCTGTCATAGATGTCTACTCATCCTGTTCCCCTTTGAGTGTTTTATTTATCTTTTTTTTTTTCTCATTATAATTGCATTTTGAGAGAGTTTTAACTAAGAGGCTGATTCAGTAATATTTTCAGCTACTAATAGAAGTGTTGCAATCTCAACTCCACTCCAGGGTATTTCAATTTAGGGTCCGGGGACCCCCAGGGGTCAGTGATTAATTTTAAGAAAAATAAACAATTTAATTAATTTTATAATGATGGTGAGCTTTAAAAATGCAGGAGAGTATAGGATCCAATTGCAATAATCACATTTATTAACAAAATAACCAAAACACAAGGAACAGGACATCTATGAACACAGGAAAACAAGAATAAAGCACACCAAACAAACAACCATGAAGGACAAGGCCTGGTAAAGTACACAGGAAACACAGGGGTTTAAATACACAAGGGTTAACAATATAACAAGACAAACCTGGGAACAATAAACGGGGAACCAATCAACAAATTGACTACGAAACATAACCCAGAAACGAATTATTGGAACAAAAGGAACATTATTACACTTCAAAATAGGAATCCAACACAAGACATGGGAACACAGGCTGAGATCATGATACAATTAAAGCAATAACTCTTATTCTGCTTTATGAAAACTGGTGAAGTACAAAATAATTGTTAAAAACATGAAAAGTCTCTCCTTAGTTTTACATTTATCATTACTGTAATAGTGAGCGGGAAAAAGATACACTCTCAACATAATATAAAGTAAATAATGTGCTGATAATATCATAATCACTTCTTTCGGCTTAGTAAAATGAGAATATAAAATACTATATAAACCAATATTTTTTTAGATTTACAAACGTTTCCTTTAAAATATCATGCTTAATATTTTTTTAACAATAAATGGGTTTTTGTACAGCATTAAAAATTCTTTGAAGTAACATTCATGGATCATTGATAATAACAACAAAAAAGTGTATTAAGACATTTTTATTTAAGAAATGTAATATAAATAAAATGTAAATAAATTTGTAATTTTTTTAATTTAGAAATTTAAATCCATTTCACAGGTTTTGAATTTTGAATAGGATTACATACAGCATAACGACAACAAAAAAAGTCTGTCTGCTTATATCACATTTAATTGAATGTTACTTGCCGTCTCTTTGTAATTATTTGTAAAATATACTCACAATTTTTGAGTGAAAACTGTTTCAAAATAAATCCTACATCATTTTTATTCAGTGTGGTGCTACTCAGATCAACGTTTATGTTCATTACGGACCAACTCCTCTCAGAACCCTGAGCCGCACTGATGACTTCATCTGAAAGCAGAGTGACAAATGACAAAATGATTGTCATGGCTGTGTTTGAGATATGGCTGACAGAGACAATTGTTTTACAAATCATAATAGGATGGTTTGCCCAACGTGAAGTGATCTTCTGTTGTTCTGGAGTCAAACAGAGAGGGAAATCAGAGAGACGATTGCTGTGTTTTTGCAGAGGGGTTTTATGCTGTTTGTGCATGAGGACCAGATGGAGTATGATGAGACTGATATCATAACTCGATTTCACCATGACAAATGAGATCAACAATAACTGCATGAGTTTAGAAACAGTCACAATATGTCGATAGCTATATGGTTATGCCTCTTAAAATAACACAGATCTAATTCATATTAATAGCATAAAAAATGCTACATAGAGCACCAAGTTCAAAATATAGTCACATTTGAGCATGATTAAATAGTAACCGCATCCACAAATACGTTAAAGGTTTACTCAGTATTTTTTCCTCATTACACAAACATTATTGAATATAAAAAAAGGTTTAAAATGATGAGATGAAGACACCTCATGAGGCCAGACCAAGCGTGCCGCACAAGCCCTGAAAAGTGAAGCCAAAACGTCTCAATCGCCCCCCGGTGACTGGTCCTAGTATAGGTCATAAGCCCCGCCTCCCCATGTTATTCAACGGGACGTGAGACCAACTAAACAATTAAATTACACTTCAAATATCTTTTTTCCAAAGGTGGTTTCTTTCATTTGCTGTCGTTTTTATCACGCTGATGTTAGTTCAAGTGTCTGTTTCAAAAATAAGTTGGTTTTTAGTTAGTTACGTGATGCGGTGGTGTAACGTCATGATTGACAGCTGTGATTGACAGGTTCTCTGAGCGAAGTTGTCACTGAAGTACCAACGGACATTTTTTTCGGGATCTTCGGAGGACTGAGGAGATTGTATTTACTTTATTTTAACAAGCCTCTTGTCGTACTGCAATCAATTTTTAAAAAAGTGAGCAGAATGCACTCTCCCTGAGTGCATTCTGCGAGAGTGAGGGCGGAGCGTTGATTTCGCGGCTTTACTTCCTGCTCACTACTGCGCAGGTCTGGTCCCAAGATCGCTACTGCGCAGACTCAAGTTCCAATATGTCAGCGCCATATCGGGACACTGGCGGCTTCAGTTCTCATCAATGGAAGAGAGCGAAGGGGCGGCGTCCATCTTTTTTTACAGTCTATAGAGAGCCTAAGTCCCTCCCCTCCGCTTCCGGCTCATGGGACCTTAATTCGGAAAAATATTGTATGGTAGTCAATGGCGAGAGACAACAAATATTTTGATCTCGTTTGAATTGTGCCCTGAATTACACATATGGTCAATTTAAAAGATAATTATGAAAGTCAAGAAAGTCGCAGTTTGTCATAAAACAGAAGAGTAACATTTAGTTTTATGTGAAAATCGCTCAATTAACTACATCTCTCGTCTTGCACTATATGTACGTCACCATCCGTTGCTCATATGTGTGCAGTCTGGTACAAAACACTCAGGCATGACGGTGTAACATTACGATTATAACGTAAGACTATAGAAAAAATGACAGACGTTAGCTTCATTCATTGAGAGAAAAGGTATGACGTCACATGTGCGCCTTTTGAGTTTGTAGTCTTTGTAATTATGCATTTTCACAGTCTTATACCTCAACAGTTTTACATCAAACTGCGACTTTCTTGACTTTAAAATGTATCTTTTAAATTGACAAACATCATATGTGTATTTCAGGGCACAATTAAAACGAGATCAAAATATTTGTTGTCTTTCGCCATTGACTACCATACAATATTTTTCCGAATTAAGGTCCCATGGTGTTCCACCGGAAGGGGAGGGACTTAGGCTCTCTATGGGCCAGACATGTTGACATCACATGACCAGCCAAATAATAGTCTTACATCTCAGCAATTCTTGACTTTGAATAGCATAGTTGCCATATTTGCAATAAATCAGCACATATAGTAAAAAGCTAATTGTTGGCTATAAACAAACTACACAGCAGTCACATGACTTCAACATCACCACCATTAAGCTTTCTGGCTTTCTGGCTTACTGGGAGTAAGGACACACAGGGTGAGAGAAAAGGAGACGGAAGGATGTGGAGGGAAGGAGGTGAGAGAGGAAAGAAAAATAAAGAAAAAAACAGTCCGGCTCCCATAACGCAATGCCATCCGGTCCTCCACCAGCTGGGTGAACTCCTCCGCGATGCCTGCCGGTGGCACTGGTGGGCGGCCTTCCGCTCACATGTCTCCTGATGCACTACAGGTGATGGCTCCTTGCATGTTTGTGTCCAGGAGCGAGCCTCATCCTGTTCTGTCTGTTCTTCCCCATAAAGCCGACAGCAGCAGGCCCTATCGAACTGCAGCAACTCCCGACGGCAGCTGTCCCACCCATGAGTGCATCCGTCCCTGCCGGCAAGTTGTTCCAGCCAACCGCCTCGAGCGTCCATGGCGGCACACTCTGCTCAATCCACGTGAAAATATCTTGAGCTTGTGTTAACCGCAGACTTTATTTCAGGCATTTAACCAAAGAGCATTCAAAAAACCCTCTGACTTCGGGACGATGGAGCCAGAAGTGCTCAACCCTACAAAAATGTTGGCCTGCAAAAATACATCATTCCTGCAGCACTTTTTCAAGCAACATTTAAAGCACAAATGTTCCAAGGAGGGCTCTTATTTTTGGAGGGCTCTTAAAATGTTAAATATACTTATTTAAATGGAATGCTATTGGGTAGTTCACTCTTAATTGAGTGCACCAGAAAATTGTTAAATAATGTAATACTTTAGTGAGTTACAGAGTATGTGCACATCTATCTATAAATTACAGAAACGTCTGTCTGTCTGTCTGGGCCCTATCTTGCACCCAGCGCAATTGACTTTGTACACCGACGCATGTATCATTCCTATTTTGCACCCGCGCAAAGCGCGTTTTTCCCTCCACAGAAGCACGTCGCTAAACTAGGGAATGAACTTGCGCTCATTGGGCGGTTCAGCGCAAAAAAGGAGGTGTGTTCCGGCGCAAACGTTCCTTCATGCTATTTTGCAGGTTTAGAAAACAATTGCGCCACTAACCAGGAAAAAATAGTTTAAAGTCAGTGGCGCGTTGCGCATGTTATTCATATGCTATTTTAAGGGCGCATGCTTGGCCATAATCAATGTAGCGTGTGCACAACGCGCATACACTTTGATTCTCTCATCTACACAGAAGCAGCAGTTTTCATTTTTGCAAATCATACATTATTACGATAGATAGATAGATAGATAGATAGATAGATAGATAGATAGATAGATAGATAGACAATTTATTATAAAAGCATACATCTAGCTTACACATTTACCAAAATTATCATACGCCTTTTTAACCGAAGTTAATTTGGGTGGGTTTCTCCATCCCCAACCTCCCTGACGAGAGCGTTGCTCTCCTCGGCTGTGAACCGCTCCTGGCGCGCGCCTGGCAAATCCGCCGTTATGATAGGAATCCGCTTTAGAACAAACGCGCCTGCTCTTAAAGGGAATGTGAGATGACGCTCTGATTGGTTTATTTCACGTTACGCCCAAACCACACCTATGAATAATGAAGCTCTTCAGACCAACCCATTTTAGATTTGCGCCTGGCGCAAGAGTCATTTATCCCGCCGGGAAACTAGCAACAGCGCCAAGACCCGCCCACAAAGTCACTTGCGCTTTGCGCTTTGACACTTGCGTTTCAGATCGTTAAAATAGGGCCCTCTGTCTGTCTGTCTGTGTGTGTGTGTGTCTGTTAACCACATATCTCTCGAACCGTTAGTCCGATGGATTTCAAATTCGACAGGTGTCTTGCCACGGGCACGAGTAAGTGGAGTGCCAAGTTTGACGTTGTTTGGATGAGAAATGCTAAAGATATTAAATATATAATTTTTAAAAGGTTGTGGTGTAAAAATAAACATTCTGACATTTGAGGGTTGTATCGGTCAAAGAAGACCCAAGAAGGTTGTGGTTTAGAAATAAACATTCTGACATAAACACTCTGTCAGCTACACTGTTTACTTCTGAATATTATAGTTTGGTTCCCGAACGTGATAAATCCATTTTGATTAATTTGAGTAAAAATGTGTTTTCTTTACCAAGAAAGTGGCAAGAGGAAAACCACTATTTTCTGTTTCAAACTTTCACATAGCATCTTTAGGTTATAATATCATAAAAAATTCAAATCCAGATTTGGATTTTCAAAGATCTATTATAAAAACTGCAAAATGCAATAAATTCATGACACTTTTTTTTTCAAAATGCTATCATATTGAAATCAGCCATCACTAAGAAATATCTCCTGAACTTTTTTGACGACGATCAGCTCACAAAAACTGATTTTGCACGGGCACTTTGCACTGCTCCCTGAATCGACGTGCTTATTCATTTGTGGATGTAAACTGAATCTGTAAGTCAGCTATGCTGTTAACTTCTGAATATTATATTTCATTCTGGTGCACTTAAAGTTATCGCTACTGTGTAATAGTAGCCTATGCTATTCACCAACTAAACATATCCTATTCAATGCGTTCACAGTCTCTTTCACTGGCATCATTTGTAGTTGCCTATTCACAAACTGTTTCCTCAAGCATAACGTTTTCTCTGAGTTCACTGTGTGCTTTCTACCATGCACAAATAAAAATGTCACTGAACTTTTGCTGTGTAATTGTAACAATGAGCACTCAAACACACCAAACCAACAATTACTAAAAACACACTCAAAAACTGATTTTACACGGGCATTTTGCACTAGCACTTAGAAGGTTGTGGTATACATAAACACTCAGTCAGCTACACTGTTTACTTCTGAATATTATAGTTTATTCACAGCCATCATTTGTAGTAACCTAGCCTGCTCCCTGAATTCAATGCGTTCACAGTCTCTTTCACGGGCACCAAACCAACAATTACTAAAAACACACACAAAAACTGATTTTGCACGGGCATTTTGCACTAGTCTATCTATAAATTACAGAAACGTCTGTCTGTCTGTCTGTGTGTGTGTCTGTTAACCACATATCTCTCGGACCGTTAGTCCGATGGATTTCAAACTTGACAGGTGTCTCGCTACGGGCACGAGTAAGTGCAGTGCCAAGTTTGACGTTGTTTGGATGAGAAATGCTAAAGATATCGTTAAATATATCATTTTTAAAAGGTTGTGGTTTAAAAATAAACATTCTGACATTAGAGGGTTGTACTGTATCATTCAAAGAAGCCCCAAGAAGGTTGTGGTTTAAAAATAAACATTCTGACATAAACACTCAGTCAGCTACACTGTTTACTTCTGAATATTATAGTTTGGTTCCAGAACGTGATAAATCCATCTATCTATAAATTACAGAAACGTCTGTCTGTCTGTCTGTCTGTCTGTCTGTATGTCTGTCTGTATGTCTGTCTGTGTGTGTGTCTGTTAACCACATATCTCTCGAACCGTTAGTCCGATGGATTTCAAATTCGACAGGTGTCTTGCCACGGGCACGAGTAAGTACAGTGCCAAGTTTGACATTGTTTGGATGAGAAATGCTAAAGATATCGTTAAATATATAATTTTTAAAAGGTTGTGGTTTAAAAATAAACATTCTGACATTAGAGGGTTGTACTGTATCATTCAAAGAAGCCCCAAGACGGTTGTGGTTTAAAAATAAACATTCTGACATAAACACTCTGTCAGCTACACTGTTTACTTCTGAATATTATAGTTTGGTCCCTTCTGAATATTATAGTTTGGTTCCAGAACGTGATAAATCCATTTGGATTAATTTGAGTAAAAATGTGTTTTCTTTACCAAGAAAGTGGCAAGATGAAAACCACTATTTTCTGTTTAAAACTTTCACATAGCATCTTTATGTTATAATAGCATAAAAAATTCTAATCCAGATTTGGATTTTCAAAGACCTATTATAAAAATGGATTATTTTCCCCAAAAAATGCAATAAATTCATGACACTTTTTTTTCAAAATGCTATCATATTGAAACGGTTGAAATCAGCCATCGCTAATAAATATCTCCTGAACTTTTTTGACGGTGATCAGCTCACAAAAACTGATTTTGCACGGGCACTTTGCACTGCTCCCTGAATCGACACACTTATTCATTTGTGGATGTAAACTGAATCTATAAGTCAGCTATGCTGTTTACTTCTGAATATTATATTTCATTCTGTTGCGCTTAACGTTATCGCTACTGTGTAAATGCTATTCACCAACTAAACATATCCTTTTTAATGCGTTCACAGTCTCTTTCACGGGCATCATTTGTAGTTGCCTATGCACAAACTGTTTGCTCAAGCATAGCGTTTTCTCCGAGTTCATTGTGTGCTTTCTACCATGCACAAATAAAAATGTCACTGAACTTTTGCTGTGCAATTGTAACAATGAGCACTCAAACACACCAAACCAACAATTACTAAAAACACACTTAAAAACTTATTTTGCACGGGCATTTTGCACTAGTTTCTAAAATTTCACTTTAGAAAGTGTCAACCAAAATCCGCCATGCTTAATCACAAACTGATGAGAATGGCAACCACAAGTCAAGTCCTTTTAGCTGTTGACAATATACCAGTTTTAAAGGCAGAATGGCACAACTTTGCACCTTCAGCTCGTGAGGTAATGACAGTCAGAGCTGGCAGGACATACACTTTCACACCTCAGACATCCACCGGTGAGAGAACAGCCACTTGCGCAGACAAACAACTGAGTGAAGTGGCACTCAGCGGAAGAAAAAAGGCATGCGTACACCCTGCTGTGATTACTAAGCATAACGTTTGCCTTGATTTGAACATGCACCATTTGCAAATCACTTGAAAAGCTTTTCAGCTTCACATCCAAGCTGGTGATTGTACATATTATATGTAACATATGTACATGTTATATTTAACACACTTTTCTTAAAACCCTTCTCTCATCTTTACATCTTTTTTGTGCCTTTTCTCACCAGAGCTTCTCACCCCACCTATAGCTCCAAAGACCGTCATCTTCATCTTCCGCTCTTCCTTTCACGCCAATCTACTGCTGACACTAAAATCATTCCATTCCAAAAATTTCATGACCATTTTAAAAACCCTTTGGACATCTGTTATTTATAATAAGCTCATTTGTAATGCATGAGGTTACATAAAACAGAAAATGTCAAAATGATACTAAAGCGTTCACATTGCTGGAGGGAAGGTATCGCATTAGCACAGCGTAAAAGATACTGGTTTGTTCCTTGATTACAAACTTAGTAATTTTGTATTAAATTGTCAACAGATAAAATAAAAGTCATGCAGTTGCAGTAATTTAAATATGCATAAGAATTTGTAAAATAATTGTTTGTTATTTTCACTTGGTGCACTGGGAAAATAACGAAGAATGTCAAATGACATTAACTGAACAATTGAGATTAAGATGATGTTTCATGTGGGATTCAGCTGTGATTGGTTAATTTTCTTTAGATAGGCCTATTTCATTTCACACCTTAAGGGGGTGAAGGGGCAATGTTGAACCTCTTTAGCCACCAATAGCCACAACACAGATAGGTGCTTCAACATCATTGGTATTCACCTACCATTTCCCTCTGATTTTAGGAATAAGTTATGGGTATGGCTAGGTTTAGGGGTAGGGATAGGGTTAAGAGTACATTTTTGGACAGGTATGTTGTTCCAGGATTAATAAAGTATGTTGTGTCTTACTTGGCAAAATCCCGGTGACCGCTTTGGTTTAGCTTGAATTTGTGTTACTATTATATTACGAATATTATTTTACATTGAATACTACTTCTAGTGTATTTATACTGCAATCTCTTCATCATATAAAGTGATCGTGTCTCTTCAGAAAATTTGGACTTAACCACTCGATTCATATGGATTAGTTTTGCAATCTCTTTATAAACTTTTTGAAGCGTAAAAGTGGTAGTTGCGTAGCTGTCAATGGAGGGACAGAAAGCTCTCAGATTTCATCAAAAATATCTTCATTTGTGTTCCGAGGATGAACGAAAGTCTTACGGGTTTCGAACGACATGAGGGTAAGTAAATGATGACGGAATGGCGGATAATAAAACTATCCCTTTAAGGCAATAGCCTTATAAATAATATAATAAATTTCTATTTATTCCTGTAGCCTCTTGGCCAGGTCATGTTTGTAAATGAGAAGTGGTTCTCAAACAGTTTACCTGGATAAATAAAGGTTAAATAAAAATAAAATAAAAAAGGCAATCAGAAAAATACAGCAATCTCTTTATTCAAATACATCTAGAAGAAGTCCAGATGAGTCCAGATGTAGAAATTTATTTTAATCTAAATTATTTAAATCTCTACATGGATTATTTTGCTTGTAATTTTTATGGGAAAAAAGTACCATCTGTGCGTATTTCAAAGCAGCTATAATTTACTAATCAACATTTATGGTGCTTAGCATTAAGCAAAAAAAAAAAAAAAAAAATATATATATATATATATAATAATAATAAAATAAATAAATACAAAATGGTGCATATTGCAAAGATGCAAAATGTCTAACAGCCTCAAATTATAAATGTTGTTGTATAGTAGTCCAAGCAAACCTCAACTTAATCTTTTGACCCAGAACATTCAAGAAGAGCAACCAACAATACATTTAGGATAATATTTTGAATCTCTCAGTGGCACAGAGTAACAATTTGCAATCAGAGCAGAGTGGATTGGCATCAGCACTGTACAACTGAGACTGATAAAACTGTGCTCTTCTGCAACTCTCATTTTCTATTGTATTTTTGCACACTTGCTTGAGGATCCAAAACCCTGTTTTCTGGCATGGACATTGTTTTTCACTGCCAAATCTCTCAAAGCATCTGTATAATAACATTCTATTCACAGTCTCAAAAGCGCAGCAATGGCTGAGGTGGAGACAGTGATGCTGTCAATATTATGTTTGTTTTTTACAGTTTGAGCTACTTGAAGTGAATGTTCAGAAAATGGAAGTGTTGTGTCTGTAGTTTGTGAACTTGTGTGTGTCTGCCTATCTATCTATCTGTCTATCTATCTATCTATCTATCTATCTATCTATCTATCTATCTATCTATCTATCTATCTATCTATCTATCTATCTATCTATCTATCTATCTATCTATCTATCTATCTATCTATCTATCTTCACATGGGCATTCAATTTAGCTTTGAATATGATATAAAAGAGCTTGAAGTCAGATCTGTTCTTGGTGTGCACTATTAAGTATTGCTGGAGCCTGGAACTAAAAAAGTCAAACAGCTCAATTTTTAATACCAAAAAACAAACATGTTTTATTTATTTAACAACAACACAAATAGCTTCAGATTTAAAGTGTAAACCCACCCTATAACATCAACTTTCACTTCTTTGTGACACAGTTTGGCTTTTGAGATCCATACTTCCAGAAAAACACCTGCAAAAAGAACCAAAATCCTAGACGTAACGACAAGAAAGAAGGCACCACATATCTGCCACTTGTTAATAATTCACTGTTAGTACATGGCACATTACAATTGATAGGTGACAACCTCTGGTGATATTTCACATCATAAGAGAAGATGGTATACCTGTTTATCAAAGCCATCAGCAACAACATGACAGCTTTCATACAGAATCTACAGAGATGCACTTAAAGGGATAGTTCACCCAAAATTGGGCATTCTGTCATCATTTACAAACAGAGTTTTATTTATTTTTTAGAACAATTTATAGAACAACCTCATATGTGTTTGAATAATGGAGAAAGAAAGTCATGTGGGATTAGAACAACGCAAGTAAATGTTAGAATGATGATTGTCAGGTGAACTGTCCCTTTGTGTATGACTGTTCTCAACTGCTGAAGATCACTGATCCTAAATAGATTATTACATGCTGACATTCTCAAAGAAAGAGAGAGGCTTCACTCTGAGCAAGAAATGAGATGTGAACTCATGAAGAGCAGCAATAGGGTGTTTATTTGGGAGAGTGTTGTTCTCCAAATGTGATTCTGTTCTTATTATCTGCCTGTGTGTTATTTGAATTTCACACCATTAGAATGAGTAATCATTAACAATGTGAACATGGGATATTATGTGTTTTCATGTGAAGTGTTATGAAAGGCTGCATTATTTCCATTGACTGAACATCTCTGCTGGGAGGAAGCTATTGGCTTCACTTGGAGAAAAAAAAAGTACAAAGACTAAAAAAATACCTAAGTTAACTGTTGCAAATTATGACAGGGAAATAGCTTCTGTGAGACAACTGAATAAAACACGTTTTATTCACTTAAAAAAACTAGAAACCAACAAACTCTTCATTCACGTTTAATTTATCGAATGAAATCTTTAAATGGATATTTCATCTACAAAAATAAAACAGCTGTCTTCATTTACTCACCCTCATGTCATTTCAAACCTGTGTAGCTTTCTTTCTTCTGTGGAACATGAAATATATTTGTAGCAGAATGTCCAATTATTCTTTTCCTTTTTCTTCTTTGGAGATTGACAGCCCCTAGTCCACATACACTTTCATGGTATAGAAGAGAGAAGCGTGATCATTCTTCTAAACTACTTCTTTTTTATTGTCACACAGATGAAAGTAAAAGTCTTAATATGTAATACTTAATACGCAAATTTTTTATTGTCTATGATTGCACTTTGTATTGAAATAATGAATATTAATGTCAGTTGGCTCGTAATTTTATTGTATGTTAGACAAAACAAGATGAAAACCGTTCATGAATTAATTTATTGCTTTTTATGCATTCGAAAATCAAAACTTTACATTGGTTAGCAGCATGAACTAATCAGAAATAACAAGGTTAATCAGAGAGAGAAACTGAAGGGAAACACAGAAAACAGAAATACAATCACAAAATGAAAACTAACAAATGCAAACCAAACTGAACATAATCCTGACATTCACAGTGCAGGAAATGTCAACTTCCAAAACATTTATCCAAAAACATTCC
Organism: Abramis brama; assembly: GCF_963993115.1. Classification (NCBI taxonomy): domain Eukaryota; kingdom Metazoa; phylum Chordata; class Actinopteri; order Cypriniformes; family Leuciscidae; genus Abramis; species Abramis brama. Next base: position 26,377,081 of record NC_139969.1, on the reverse strand, counting down.
TGTCAAAATATTTAAATCAAGAAAGGAATGAGATTCAGAATTCACCAGAAAGAATGCTGGGATAAGTTGCTCAAATTTAAACGTGAATTTGTGAGTGTACGTTTCCAATGTCAACTATTGAACATCATTAAAGCTGATTAATTTCAGCTGCTACAATGAGGAGGTTGAGAATGGAAAAGGCAGATAAGGCAGAGAGAGTCGGCTCGAAGGGAAATTTTAACATTAAACAGAATGCCACGAAATAATTAAGAGGGCGCAGCATCCACTTCACATATTGAAATTAAACATTTCAGTCTGCCATATTTAAGTGTATGATTAATGTATAATTATTCCTCTAACTCTACAGATTGAGAGGAATATGAAGCCAGTCTTAAGTTATGCAGTGCAAGAGCAACAGCTAATTGATTTCTGCCCTCTTTTCCCATTCCTAGCGCTGCATACTGTTAAAAGCCTGCTTTCACAATGAAGACAATTATTCTCTGAGGTTTGATGAGAATAATAGTCTGATGAAACTGGTGGGACAGGATGTGTTAAAAACGTAAACGAATCTCTTTTAAACACCTGTAATTGAAATGAAACTTTGAAATTTTCAAACATACATCACATAATCTTATAATGATAGACCTGGAAACATTCAAATGATGTCCGAAAGCATTGCTGTGATTTGACGGTTGTCTTGCATTTCAACCGGAATGCTAGAGTCATTCATTTCATCATCTGTGGGCACAGATTCTGTTGAGCAGATTGTAGGTCTGAGGTTCAAACCTAATGATGCAAGTCTGTCACAAGACCTTCAGTCACTGCCTGAAATCACTGAGATGAAACCGAAAACTAGCGTTTGGTGCCTCAGAGAGAATCAGCTTTGAAATCAGCTTTTAATCTGTAAAACACTGGCATGGCAGCTTTTCCAAAGAGAAGATATTGCTCAGTGAACAATGTGTATACAGTAAGGTCGAAAAGTCTGTGGGATCACACTGAAATTCTGTGCTTCAGAATCTATGTCAAAGAAATAATCAGTTGGAAAAAAGTTGGATTTTGAACAATGTAAAACAAATTTGAAATAAAATGTTCTTTGTCCACAGGATATTGTGACGTGCCTCTGAGCCCGTACAACCATAGCGGGGTTGTGGGGGGGATTTTGAGGTAATCATAATGAGAAACCTGCAGAGAATTATAAAAGGTTATGGTTCTCTGACTTCACTCTATCTTCTGTTGGGTTGCTGCTTTATTTGTTTATTATTCTTTTGATTCATGTATTGGTTTGGTTTGGGGATTTATATTATATTTTGGAGCGTGTATTTTGTGCTTGTGTTAATTACGTAGCTTATTCTTTATTTACGATTTCCGAGCGGAATGTTTTTCTTATTTACACTCACCTAAATGATTATTAGGAACACCATACTAATACTGTGTTTGACCACCTTTCGCCTTCAGAACTGCCTTAATTCTACGTGGCATTGATTCAACAAGGTGCTGAAAGCATTCTTTAGAAATGTTGGCCCATATTGATAGGATAGCATCTTGCAGTTGATGGAGATTTGTGGGATGCACATCCAGGGCACGAAGCTCCCGTTCCACCACATCCCAAAGATGCTCTATTGGGTTGAGATCTGGTGACTGTGGGGGCCATTTTAGTACAGTGAACTCATTGTCATGTTCAAGAAACCAATTTGAAATGATTCGAGCTTTGTGACATGGTGCATTATCCTGCTGGAAGTAGCCATCAGAGGATGGGTAAATGGTGGTCATAAAGGGATGGACATGGTCAGAAACAATGCTCAGGTAGGCCGTGGCATTTAAACGATGCCCAATTGGCACTAAGGGGCCTAAAGTGTGCCAAGAAAACATCCCCCACACCATTACACCACCACCACCAGCCTGCACAGTGGCAACAAGGCATGATGGATCCATGTTCTCATTCTGTTTACGCCAAATTCTGACTCTACCATCTGAATGTCTCAACAGAAATCGAGACTCATCAGACCAGGCAACATTTTTCCAGTCTTCAACTGTCCAATTTTGGTGAGCTTGTGCAAATTGTAGCCTCTTTTTCCTATTTGTAGTGGAGATGAGTGGTACCCGGTGGGGTCTTCTGCTGTTGTAGGCCATCCGCCTCAAGGTTGTGCATGTTGTGGCTTCAAAAATGCTTTGCTGCATACCTCGGTTGTAACGAGTGGTTATTTCAGTCAAAGTTGCTCTTCTATCAGCTTGAATCAGTCGGCCCATTCTCCTCTGACCTCTAGCATCAACAAGGCATTTTCGCCCACAGGACTGCCGCATACTGGATGTTTTTCCCTTTTCACACCATTCTTTGTAAACCCTAGAAATGGTTGTGCGTGAAAATCCCAGTAACTGAGCAGATTGTGAAATACTCAGACCGGCCCGTCTGGCACCAACAACCATGCCACGCTCAAAATTGCTTAAATCACCTTTCTTCCCCATTCTGACATTCAGTTTGGAGTTCAGGAGATTGTTTTGACCAGGACCACACCCCTAAATGCATTGAAGCAACTGCCATGTGATTGGTTGATTAGATAATTGCATTAATGAGAAATTGAACAGGTGTTCCTAATAATCCTTTAGATGAGTGTAGTTATGAGTTGTAAACTTTATTTTTGTTAATAAATACTTTTTGATTCGCTTTTGTTCTCGTTGCCTCCCACATTTGTCGCGGCTCAGAGCCGGACGTGACAATATGCAAATGGGTGTAATCACATTTACTTGTTTGAAAAAAGTCTCAGGCTGCATTTTTTTAATCAAAACTGTTCTATTTTATTTTATGAATTTTCAGAAACCATTCTCCGGTCTTCATTGTCACATGATCCTGAGTTTGCATTTCACCGTTTATATTCATTTTAAGAATACTGAATCTGTTTTGTGCAAGTGAGAGCTACATTTAGTCTAGAACTACAATAAATCACACAACATCCCTGCACTTACCCCTGATTTCTCTCAACATGGGGACAGGAGAGGTGTCAGTCAATAAATGGGAAAACAAAGTAGCTTGCGTTACTTATTTGAAAAAGTAACAGATGCTTTGTTGATAATTTAAAATAATCCATTACTTTAGTTACTTGAAAAAAGTAATTTGATTACGTAACTTGAAATCACCACACAGAGACATTAAATACTGTAAATCATATAAGCTGGATTTAAAGGTCAAACATGATGTCATGATTTTCAGGATTCAGGATTTCTGATGAAATGTTGATTTCAGTATTACCTAAATATTCTAGGCTAAGCATTCAGCAAACCCCTCTTTTTAGTAAATAAGTCACATATGAAAGCATCAGGACCGAAATAAGGCGAGAGCAGTGGATTGTGTTTGAGCTGTGTTGCATTCAGCAGTCCACCTCCTCTCTCTCTGGCAGTCGGGCCCCATGGAGGGAGCCACTCAGATACCTGTCACCATTCTGCTCTCAACATCCCAGCAGGGGAGTCCCTAATCAGACTGCAGAATAAAGAATTTGTGGGGGCGACTAAAAAGGCTGAGATGTATTCCAATTTCGGCAACATGGGAACGAGAAGGACTGTTCTGTGCTGCTTCATAAAAGCATACAATATCTTTTTAGACCAGAACACCATACTGATGGTTTTGGCAAAATTGAATTGGGATGAGGGAATTTGTTCTATAACCACTAGATCCCAAACTTGACTGTTAGCTGAAATTATATTCATCTAATTTATGCCTGAAGATTTCACAGATTCGTATCTTTTGCGTGTTTAGTTTACTTCAAAAACTTTATGCATCTTCGGCACAATAATGCATTTCTAAACAAAAATAACATTAAAAACTGTTTTTCGAAGAGTGAATTTGATTTGCGTTTATTAGTAAATAATCACATATTACAATCACTGAATCGCAACATGTTTATCATATGATTAATTTTAATTTAATTTTAATTCCATGCAGAATCTCTTTGGGATTTTGAATGCACTTTAAATGAGACGATAACAGAACAAACACCTTCACAATTAACTGCTTCAAAAACAAATGTTTGCACTTAGGCGTCTAATTTATTATTTTTCTTTTTAATTAGTCTAAATTAGATGTGATTGAAATGCTCAGTATACCCATGTGGGTTTGTGTGTGAAAATGACTGTGCATTTATTTGTGTTTTATTGTTTTAGCTTTGAGACCTGAGGCCTCTGACTGACAGGAGCCTCAATATGAGGGGCACCCAAAAATAAGACTCAACAAATAAAACAAGTAATATGCAAACAGGCAAATGGTGCTTCAAATGTGTACCAATAATATTATATTCCAATTTGATTTAGATCAGCTCTCCAGTGTTTTGTTCCACTCTATTGAGTTTTAAAAAATGCAATAGCATTTGACAGAGTCTGTTTTCTCAACCATTGGAGACACACTGCAATTAAGGCTGAATTCCCCGGGCAAACTGGTACATTAACTTTATCACAATATTGTTTAATGCTCAATGGTCAATAAATAGTCCTGTGGTGCAATTATGCATGCGTCTCTTGGTAACTCATATATTCTCTTTTTAATGAATAGTAATCAGAGTAATAAATGCACTTAATTAATTTGTTAGCTGTAATTTATTGTCATTAAAAAAGGGAAGTCTTCTAGGATGACAAAGAACAATGGTGAAAGACAAAGCAATTAAATTGTCCCTTACGTCATTTGCAATGTCTGTGCCCACTGGTCCTATTCGGGTGGATTCTCTTTTCATCAAAGAATCCTGGGAAAAAAAAGAAAAATAATAATTTCACAAACATAACATGCAGCATTATGTATAAAGCATTATGTTTTCAACACTGATAATAATAAGAATTATTTCTTGAGCAGCGAATCAGCATAGAATGATTTCAGAAAGATCATGTGACACTGAAGACTGGAGTAATGATGCTGAAAATTCCATACCATCACAGGAATATAAATACTTTAAAAATATATTAAAATAGAAAACAGTTATTTTAAACATTTAAAAAATCTTACCCCTAAGGTCCTTACCCCAAACTTCTGAATGGCAAGTGTACATACAAAAAGTATTTTTACAAGTAAAAAAAAAGAGAGAGAAAATGTTCAATGTTAAATTATTTTATCATATTTAATAAGTAAGCTGTTCTCACTAGATTTACTATACAATAAATATTATGTTGGTTCCCCTGCCCCTGAATATGCAGCCTGGTCTCATTGTTAATATTAATACGTAATTTTCAAAGATAGAAAACGCCTCGGTTACGACTGTAACCTCGGTTCCCTGAAGAGGGAACGAGCATTGCGTCGAGATTGACGCTATGGGGAACGCTTTGCGTGATGACGTCTTGAAGCACATGTAAAATCAGTCCAATGGTGTGGCGGAACGTCAGAGGCGGGTGACGTCACGTACCAGGAAGCTATAAAGCCTGCCCGAAAACAGAAAATGAAAGCTTCGTAAAGTCTGAAGTAGTCACTGACAGGCATGAAGGAGATATGGCAAGGTGACGCAACGCTCGTTCCCTCTTCAGGGAACCGAGGTTACAGTCGTAACCGAGGCGTTCCCTTTCAAGGGAACTCGCGTTACGTCGAGATTGACGCTATGGGGAACGTCTATACCAACGCCTCCATAGCTACAAATGTCTGTCCTGTGTGAAATCAAGAAGAGCAGCACTAGGATGACAGGACCTGAGACCCTGGTGTAGAGTCCAGGTCCAAGGAGTAAAACCTGACAATTGTGTGCGGTGAGGACCAACCTGCCGCATCACAAACGTCCTGTAAAGACACTCCTGATATAAGGGCCTTAGAGGCCGCCATACTCCTTGTAGAGTGCGACCGGACAGCCATAGGAGAAGGCTGCCCAGCCACCTCATAAGCAAGCGAAATAGCCTCAACCACCCACTTGCTCATTCTTTGCTTAGACACTGGAGATCCCTCGTTAGGGGACCCAAAGCACACAAACAATTGATCACTTTTACGCCACAGGGCAGCTCTGTGGACATAAGCGTCTAACGCCCGAACTGGGCAAAGCAAATTATTCGCCTCCTGGTCCGCATTTCGAAAGGGAGGAGGACAGAAGGCCTGCAGTACAATGGGTCTAGCCACATTAGTGGGGACCTTGGGGATATAGCCCGGTCTCGGATGTAGAAAAGCTTTAACCATACCCGGTGCAAACTCTAAGCATGACGGGGCAACCGACAATGCTTGAAGATCCCCTATTCTCTTGAGAGAAGAGATAGCAAGAAGGAACAGAGCTTTCAGAGTTAAGAACTTCTCAGGAACCTCCTCAGTGGGCTCAAAGGGGGCCAGGGAAAGGCCTTGCAGCGCAATGGACAAATCCCAGGGTGGCACCCTAGAGCGAACTGCAGGCCTCAGCCTCCAGGTGCCACGAAGGAAACGAGATACCAAGGGGTCTTTCCCCACAGACATTCCACCCAAAGGAATGTGGTAAGCACCTATGGCCGCCACATAAACCTTTAAAGTGGACGGGGTCAGACCTGCAGTGAACCGGTCCTGCAGGAACTCCAGCACTGTACCAATTGGGCAGTTAACTGGGTCCAACCGACGGTCACTACACCAAGATGTGAATACTCTCCACTTCAGGGCATAAAGTTTCCTCGTGGAGGGAGCTCTGGACTGTAGAATGGTCTCAACAACCTCAGTTGAGAGACCTGACTCTATGAGCTGGGCCCCCTCAGAGGCCAAGCCCACAGGTTCCACAGTTCTGGCCGAGGGTGAAATATCGAGCCCTCCGCCTGGGACAGAAGGTCCCTCCTGACGGGTAGCTCCAGAGGAGGCCCGTCGAGGAGAGACACAAGGTCGGGAAACCATACTCTGCCCGGCCAGCGCGGGGCTATAAGAAGCAGGCAAACCCGGTCCCTGCGAACTCTCTCCAGAACTCCCGGGAGCAGAGCAACTGGGGGAAAGGCGTACAGACGTAGCCTCGGCCACGTCTGCACCATAGCATCCAGTCCCAGAGGAGCTGGATGCGTGAGGGAGAACCAAAGTGGACAGTGAGACGTCTCTCGAGACGCAAACAGATCCACTTGAGCTTGGCCAAACTCCCTCCATATCAGCTCCACCACCTCGGGGTGGAGCCTCCATTCCCCGGGCCTCGGCCCCTGTCTCGACAGAGCGTCTGCTCCTATATTCTGGACCCCGGGGATGTAAGCTGCCCTGAGTGACAGCAGCTTCCCCTGGGACCATAAGAGGATATGGCGTGCCAGATTGCATAATGGGCGCGAGCGCAAACCCCCTTGGTGATTGATATAGGCGACTACCGACGTGTTGTCCGTATGTACTAGCACATGGTGTCCCCTGAGATCTGTGATAAAGCTCCTCAGAGCCCGGAAGACAGCTAACATCTCTAGGCGATTGATATGCCAAGAACGATGATGGTCTTCCCACAGACCTTGAAATGAGCGACCCTCTAGGATCGCTCCCCAACCCGTGAGGGAAGCATCCGTCGTTAGCAGTTTGCGACGACAAGGAGCTCCCAACACTGGGCCCTGGGACAGGAACCAAGGTTTCTTCCACATAACCAAGGCACGTAGGCATCGCCGCATGACCTTGATCGTGCGAAATGGGTTGCCCCTCGGGGAAAACCCCCTGGTCCTGAGCCACCACTGCAGGGGCCTCATGTGCAGCAGTCCAAAAGGTATCACGTTGGAAGCTGCTGCCATGAGACCCAACAGTCTCTGGAACTGTTTGACAGTGAGTAGCTGGCCTAGCTTTACACTTTTCACAGCTGCAAGGATGGACTCTATACGTGGTGGTGACAGGCGCGCCTGCATCGACACTGAATCCCAAACCACGCCTAAGAAAGTGGTCCTCTGAAGTGGAGAAAGCACACTCTTCTTGGCGTTCAGCCGTAACCCCAACTCTTTCATATGGGCGAGAACGACATCTCGATGTCGAACCGCCATCTGATGCGACTGAGCTAAAATCAACCAATCGTCGATGTAGTTCATGATGCGAATACCCTGAAGGCGCAGGGGCGCCAGAGCTGCATCCACGCATTTGGTGAAAGTGCGGGGTGATAAAGCTAGGCCGAATGGAAGAACTTGATATTGGTATGCTTTGCCCCCGAAAGCAAACCTCAGGAACTTCCAATGACACGGACGGATGGAAATATGGAAATATGGACGTCCTTGAGATCTATCGTGACAAACCAGTCCTCGGACCTGATCTGTGGCACGATTTGTCTCAATGTTAACATTTTGAACTTGAGCTGCATGACTGACTCGTTCAGAACTCGAAGATCTAAAATGGGACGCAATCCCCCGTCCTTCTTTGGAACTATGAAATACCGGCTGTAAAACCCGGTTTCCCTGTTGGAGGGAGGTACATATTCTATGGCCCCTTTCTCTAACAGAGTGTTTACTTCCTGTTCCATAACCAGAACCTGCTCTGGGCCCACCACTGTGGGTAGGACCCCCATAAACCGAGGTGGGCGTTTCTTGAATTGTATCTGATACCCTTTTTCTACGGTCTGCAGGACCCAACGAGAAACATTTGGCAGTAGCTTCCACGCTGTCAAAGATTCTACTAGAGGTACCAGCCTCTCGAGACTGGTTTCTGGATTTTGTTGCTGTTGAGTAGTCGGTTCGTCGCCCTGTAACGGCGCACCGGCAGGGAACGACTGAATGGACTGCTCTAACACCCTCCTCAGAGGGGGCGGGCATCCCGAGTCCACTACGTTTCCGGGTGGTCCTTGAGATATGTGCTCACCGGAGACCGCTGCGCCCTGAAACACCGGAGACGGCAGGGTTGGCAGAACGGTCCCCTGAGGGCACCGAAGAGAGACGGGCACCGTAAAAAGAGGTGTTAACCGCTCTGCTTCGGGGGGGACTACCCTCATTCGTCCTGAGCCCTCGGACATCAGGACTTTTTCCCAGCAGCCTTCTTGGCGGTAATAACGGTCCGCAGATCCGTCTTACCCCTCGAAGACTGCTGGGTTTGAGAGCGCCCTCCGTGTCCCCGTGATTTTTGTGGGGGAGCACGGGAGGACACGCTCTGTTTTTGAGTGGCACGATGTTCAGCGCTCTTTTTAGATGAGTGAGGCTGCTCCCGCTCAGCAGCCTCATAGAAAGAACGGCGGGGGAGAAGTTTTTGAAGTGTGGCTGCCTGCTTAGAAGCTTCTTGAGACTTAACTACAGCACTATTCACTGCATCTCCAAATAATCCTGAGGTAGAAACAGGTGCATCCAAAAGAAAATGTTTTTCTTTGTCCTTTATATCGCTAAGATTGAGCCACAGATGCCTCTCAGTGGCCACCAGGGCTGCCATAGAGCGGCCGATGGATTTAGCCGTCTCCTTGGTGGCCCTGAGAGACAAATCTGTGGCCCTACGCAGTTCGGACACTGCCTCAGGACCAATCCCCCCGCCCTCATCTAAATCACCCAGTAATTCTGCCTGGTATGCTTGCATAAGGGACATTGTGTGTAAACACGCTGCAGCTTGACCAGCGGCGGAATAAGCTTTATTGATCAGGGAAGATGTGAATCTGACTGGCTTGGTGGGTAACACAGGAGCCTTCAGGGAAGATGCCGTTGCTGGAGAGAGATAGCTCGCAAGCGTCTCCTCCACCTTCGGCATCTCCCCGTAACCATGCTCTTTATATTTGGAAATAGTGGAGTAGTGTGATGTTTGTGCACTGTAAACTCTATATGACATGGGTTTCCCCCACAATCTCGACACCTCTGTGTGGAGATCGGGGAAAAACGGAAGGCTTCTGCGCTGAGGCTGTGCACGAGATGGCAGGAAACGTTCGTCGAGCTTACTTTTCGAGCGAACGTCCTGCCTATCTTCTGGCCACTCAATAGATAGTCTCTCGACAGCTCTAGTCACTACATCGAGTAATTCCTCAAACGCATGAGACTGAGGTGGCGAATCCGCAGACTCAGCGTCAACACTAACAACGTCCAACTCCTCAGAGCTGGACAATTGCAGTGTTGGTGCCTCCATCGGGGGGGAAGAAACCGCAGCGCGTGCTTCCACACCCTGATGAGAGGCACTGGATCTGTCAGAAAGAGGCTGAGATAAGGCAGAGCCCGTCTCAACATACACTGACAGATCCATTTGCGAACCCCAGGTCTGAGATCGACGCCGAGCCTCGGCAGCGGCGGGACCAGAGCCCTGTGGAACGCGATCCTGGTTAAATAGAGCCAGGCGGGATCGGAGCGTACGCAATGGAAGCGCGTCGCAATGCACACAGCCACCACCCTCAGGTGCTGACTGGGCATGCTCTTCACCCAAACAAACAACACAAAGAGTGTGAGTATCACCACCCGTTAAATAACGCGGGCAAGGATGAACACACACTCTAAACTGCTGCTGCTTACTCGCCATACTGAATATATATATATAATTTAGACAGACAACACCAAATAAAGAGGACAGATTCAACACAGAGCGCAACTGAAGACTCAGAAAGCTTTCATTTTCTGTTTTCGGGCAGGCTTTATAGCTTCCTGGTACGTGACGTCACCCGCCTCTGACGTTCCGCCACACCATTGGACTGATTTTACATGTGCTTCAAGACGTCATCACGCAAAGCGTTCCCCATAGCGTCAATCTCGACGCAACGCGAGTTCCCTTGAAAGGGAACGTACGTTTTGTACGTTTGTATGGACGTATCTGCAACAATTAAACGTAACATTATTATGTTTTTACAGCTACAAAACGTTAAATATTTACGAATCTTTCATATCATTAAGATATCTGTATAATTTACCTTTTACCGTTTTATAGATAAATGGAAGATCCCTTAACCAAAGAGTATAGAAGTAACAAGAGGCGAAACTCCGTTGCAGTTTTGACAACAGCCACTAGGTGGCGCTTCGGTAGCGCGGCCGCCATTTTGGACTGAACCAACGGCTTTACCGTTAGCACAACTACTGTACAGCATTAACATTATGTCTGGAAATAATTGGAAACAAAGAAAACAGTGTTCTGCCATCAACTGCAACAACTACCAGTGTACAACCAATCAACTAGCATTTCATAGATTCCCCAAAGATCCAGAGAGGTAAAGTAGAAAAGGTTTTTATTAACTTTAAAGTGAGCTAACGTCAACGATAACAGGTGCTCTAGCGTTAATGTAAGCTATCCCATAACCGCAGTAACAGTTTGCTAATGTTATGTATTTGGTCGAAATTGTCAAGACTCGAAATGGGCTTTTTAAATCGCATACTTTCAGAGATATATGAACACCTAACCTGGCAAATGACCGCTTTATTAATTCATTGTTATCACTAAATTAACCCTTTAACTAGTGTCACCTTTTTTTCGCATAAACATGAAAATCACTATCCAAACTTAAATGGTTGTAATTCAAGAATGCTTTGGAATTTAGACCTATGGTTGGTCTTGTTTTAATTTGTCAGATTATTGTTGAAGTGAAATAAATTATGAAAGTGAAACAGAAAAAAGTTATATAAGTTTGAGTTTATTAAAATGTACAAATTTAAAATATAATTATTTATATTTTATATAAAATATATATATTACAAAATATATTTTACTCTAGAACTGCAAGAAAATGAAAGCAAAAAATCTGAACAAGTTGTGTTCCACATTTTAGGTTGATATGTTGATATTTCGCTTCCTCACCCTTTCTGCTGTGTGCTCTAACGTTACACGGTTTGGAGCTGCGCGCTCTTGCTCGCTCGCTCGCTCTAGATTCCGGGTGATTTTAGCTAATTTGTGGGCATCAGGGAGCCGCTATCAATATGCGGGAGACTCCCGGATCTTCCGGGAGACATGGGATGTCTGCTCTAGAGATATTAAAAACTAGAAACTACTTTTTAGTTCATTTAACCGCTTTTGAATTTGAACCGGTATCGTTCAATTCTATGACAGCTGTGTTGCGTTCAGTCCAAGATGGCGGAGCTGCAGCTCTGCGCATGGGTGCGTTTGTTGCAATGGAACGTTCTATTGAGTTTTGCCTCTTGGTACTTCTATACTCTTTGCCTTAACCCTACTCCCAACCTAAACATAACATTAAGTTACCCATTTTATACTGAATATTAAAAGGATAAAACGTACAGAGTGTAGGGAAATGGCAATTTTATTAACAATATAGCATTAAAAGATTTTGTTAGCAGCTAATCCTACTCCTACCCCTAAACCTAGCTGCTACCCATAACAATTTCTTAAAACTACATAGGCTACAATTATGAAGAAAAACAACATACAATCACAATAATTTATTTATTGCGAAAATGTCAAAACCGGTACCAAAAGTCGTTCACATGACGATGTGTTGCAGTCACAGTCCTCTCTTTCAGTATATAATAGTTTTGAATGAGGTACAGAGCAGAATTTAAGTTAATAATACATGAAAATGTTAATCCGGCTTCGCTCTGTGTGAAGGCGCGCGCTTCTCCATTTCAATGTAGTTTACCGACTGAAATACGGCATGTCGCAATCTGTGACGAACATAGACGAACAGACGAGAGCCAATGAGCGTTTGATATCACTGCCGTAAAACATGTCGTAACGCTTCTTGAGGGCGCAATTTTTGAATTTGAATTCATCACGAGCGCGGGATTTGACAGTTACGGACTGCGCTGCTGTGATAGCCTGTGAAATGGAGATGAAGATCACTCACTGGATAAAGGGCTGAATTTGGATCTCTTTCTTGCAAACGTATGGATTCTAAAGATTTGGATTATATCAAGTATAATAAAATTGATGTCTTTTGTGAATTTATGTTGGGTTTTGGTGTATTATTGTTCTATTGGAGAAAACGCATTTTGTGTCTCACTGTAAATAAACTAAATATTAAAATGGTTAAACTATTAAATAAGGTATTTTTAAGGTTTTAAAGTGTATTCTTGTTTAACTGTAGGCTAACGTTAACGTTAATCCTCTGAAACGAGTTTGCAGCAGAAGGGACGAACAGAGCGAAATGTTATTAGTCTATTTCTTGAGTAAGTTAAAGTGCATAAATGTGACTGAAAACGTAATTGATAAGACATTTGAATGCAATAGAGTCAAAACATTAATGCCACGATTTTAATATGCATAAATAAGAATACATACAAATATGTACGTCGGTAGAGTTGTTCATACGTAAATAATTTACGTTTTTGTGCTGTTAATACATAAACATTTTACGTTTTAGTGCTGTAAATACGTCAGTATTATACGTTTCTGTGTGTATAAAACGTAAGTAAATGTACGTATGGTAGAAATACACTTTACGTAAAAATACACACGTATTGAGATCACGCTATGGTTGGAATATGTGGTCACATCCTTGGTCTGTCTTGTTTTGTTTACTTTGTTGATGGTTTTTTTTTTTTTTTTTTTTCATCAAATGGAGCTTTCACTGTCATGAAATAAAAGGCCAAGACAAATAAAACAGAAGTAGTCTAAACCTTAAAAGCAGAAAATGATTATCTAGATGTCAAAACAACTCTTACTGCTGTCTACTTCAGAGAAAAGTTTGTGCTCTTGATTGCTTTGGCAATTTGCAGACCTTCACTCAGTGGAACAGACATTTTTAAGCAGATCAAAAATGCACTGAACAGGAAGCACCGTGAGGGAATTGTCTTTGATTTGATTTCCTATTAGGCAAGAAAATAGGTATCTCTCATCACGAAAGGATTTCAAATGACCATCAGATTCGTGCATCTGGTAACCTTTTCAGAGATTAATCGCTTTGAAAACTGATATTCAAACAGAAAACGGAACATGGTGTTGTTTCAGAGATTGCTAAATAAAATAACGTCCCTAAAAAATGTGAAGTTAAAAGAGCGAGAGATTAGATTAAAGTGCAACGTACTTCCCTTGATTTAGTGCAGTTTAAATGCAGAACCTTTAAAATGCAATGAAATCAGACACTGATACATACAGACACAGATGGGCACCAAAAAATAGCCGACCCCAAATAATGGGATCAGACCAGGCTGCAACTTGGAATTGAATTATGACTCTGCCATTTAAGCTAGGGATTTCATTTTTCACAGCCACAGGCCACTTTATAATTGATTTTTTTATTACTCTTAAAAAAATAAAAAATGAACTTTTTATTCTAAAAAAATATGACATATAAATCAAATTGATAATACATACAATTATAAATAATAAAATAATAGGATTGTTTGTATAAGTGTTAACAACTGCTAAGTAAAATTATGATCCAAACGAAAATACTATAAACCAGTGCAATTTCCTTGCTCACAGAACAATCTTTTTTTAATAAAGACTCAAATCTGTTTCTTTTCTTTGTAGTCTGAAAAAAAGACAGAAAGAAAAGGTCAATGTGATCTTTTTCATATAAGAATCATTCAGCTCTACTTTCAATTTCATAGAGGTTTATGCTTTGCTTCACTGCTACAGTACATCTTACATATTGAGTCTTTTATTTCAGACCTTGGATTGTTACATGTCTGTTTGTTTTTGGACTCTATTCTTTGTTTCTTTTGTTCAGTTTCCCGCCATTCATTTGTTCCCATGGTAAACCTCCTCATTGGATGGTTGTTTTTGAGTTTCTCTTCCTGTTCCTTGTGGGTTTTGATTAAAAGACTATTTCCTGGAATCATCCTTCGTCGTGTGCTTCATTGACACAGTCCTTCCGTAACATGGATGAATTGATTTACAATATGAAGTGTATTTTAACTGCAGCACCTCCTTTGTTTCAGTCGAGGACTTTCTCGAGAGAGAGATACAACAGTATTATGTAACTGTGAAACTATGTGATATGTGATTCAACTATCTTATACTATTGGGATGCCTTGCAGCATGTCTGAATAGGAGAACTGAGAAAAGAGCTTCTGTTGTCATGTGAATTTCTTTATATTATTGTATGTTACATTTTAAAACAACTTGAAATGAAATGCTGTATAGAAGTTTTTAAAAGACTGCAGTTTTCTTATTTGACTAAAAGCTTGTTCACACCAAGAACGATAAAGATAACTATATTAGCATCAAAACAGAGCACAATAACATTCTGATTATAACTGCATGCTGCATTTATGTCGTCTGTTGCTTTAAATGCTCAAGCTCTTTAAATTCGGGTGGATTCTGATTGGCTGTTTAATGTTTTTAAAAATTGTTGTGAAAGGGATTCAAATGTTATTTCTCTGTGCTGTTATCGTTATAGTTGTGGTGTGCTATTTTTTTTTATTTTTTACATTTAGAATGATTTTTATATACTATATGGTTATCACTATCATTAGTTATCTGTGAACTGGCCTTACAACTCTATTTCTGATTTCATGGTCTATAACTCTGCAGAACATACAAAGAAAGATCACTGAGTGAGAATCCTTAAGTGAAATACTCATTAAGACAGTAATTTGTTTGACTTCCCTGCAAAGGTTAGTAGACTTGAAGGCCACAGTAAAGTGCTGTTTTGAGGAGCACTTGTGGCTTAGGATTATTGAGCCACTTGTCAATTGCTGTAGTCACCTCATGAGTGAGTTTTCACACTTAGTAGAGCAGTGTGCTCTCCTCTGACAAATCAAGACCCATTCAGCTGGAAACAGCATCACCTACTCAGTGCTAAAAGTGCAATGTTCTACAAAGGCAGAGCATCAAGGTCCAAAATGACGTAAATGACTTCATCCAATAGATGAACTGTTGAACTTACAACCTTGAGATATAAAGAGCAGAATGTTCAATGAATATACAGATATCTGTATATACAGATGATGAACAATGATTACTGATTAAGGCTGCACTTTATTTTACAGTATGTGCACTTACGTGGACTTAGAGTGTACGTCCTTAAGAAAATACTGGTAATATAAGGTAACTACACTCTTAGGGCGCTTTCACACTAGCACTTTTGGTGCGCACCCGGGTTCGAATGACGTCATAGTTCGGTTCGTTTGGATGATGTGAACGCTGTTTTCCGAACTCGGGTGCGCACCCGCGAACCATACTCGAGTCCGCTTAAAAAGGTGGTCTGGGGTACGGTTCATGTGAACTCGGGTACGGTTCGCTGCTGATATGAATGCAATCATACCAAATCGCGGAAGTGAACCGCTATTGATGACGTATACCCAGCTAGAAATTTTTTGTTCTAAAAATGTTCTAAGAACATTAGCATGTATTGTTCTATAAATGTTTTCAGCGGCTAGTTTTAGTTTTGTTCCCAGAATGTTCTTTTAAAAGTTTGGAGAACATTCTTTAAAAACATTATTAAAATGTTTAGTAGTAACATTCTTTTAACATTATTCTCTAACGTTCTTAGAAAGTTTTCAGCGGCTAGTTTTAGTTTTGTTCCCAGAATGTTCTTTTAAAAGTTTGGAGAACATTCTTTAAAAACATTATTAAAATGTTTAGTAGTAACATTCTTTTAACATTATTCTCTAATTTTCTCAGAACGTTTTCAGCGGGTAGTTTTATTTGTGTTCCCAGAATGTTTTTTTAAATGTTTAGAGAACATTTTCTAAAAACATTATTAAAATGTTTAGTAGTAACATTTTTATAACATTATTCTCTGACGTTCTTATAATGTTTTTAGCATGTAGTTTTATTTTTGTTCCCAGAATGTTCTTATAAATGTTCGGATAACATTTTTTTAAAAACATTATTAAAATGTTTAGTAATAACGTTCTTATAACATTATTCTCTAATGTTCATAGAACGTTTTCAGCGGGTAGTTTTATTTTTGTTCCCAGAATGTTTTTTTAAATGTTTAGAGAACATTTTCTAAAAACATTATTAAAATGTTTAGTAATAACATTCTTATAACATTATTCTCTAACGTTCTTATAATGTTGTAAGCGGATAGTTTTATTTTTGTTCCCAGAATGTTCTTTTAAATGTTCGGATAACATTATTTAAAATGTTTAGGTGTACCATTCTTACAACATTATTCTCTAACGTTCTTAGAAAGTTTTCAGGGGGTGTTTTTATTTTTGTTCCCAGAATGTTCTTTTAAAAGTTCAGATAACATTTTTTTTTACAACATTATAAAAATGTTTAATAATAATATTGTTAGAACATTATTTCTCCTAAAAGGTAGGATAACATTCTCTAAGAACACTCTAAAAATGTTTTGTGATGATGACCTTCTATAAATGTTTAATCATAACATTTTTAGAACATTATCCCTTTATTCTTATAAAGTTTTTAGCAGGAAGTTTTATTTTTATTCTTAGAACGTTCTTCTAAAAGTTAGGATAACATTCTCTAAAAATACTCTTAAAAATACTACTTAACATTCTTATAAATTTTTTAGTGGGAAGTTTTATTTTTGTTCCCAAAATGTTCTCTTAAACATAAAAAATGCTTAGCTATAACATTGTTAAAACATACAATTTTATTAATCTCTAAAATAAAACAAAAATCTAAGGTTTATGAATGGCATTCACATAAATTATTAGAAGTTCTGCGTACAGTAGATGCCCAACATTAAATGAAGAACTCAGTAAAGTCCAATGTGCAATCACACGTCTTGACTGCTGTTTGCTCAGAGCGCTCATCATCAGTCTTTGGTTGTCTTGGTTCTTGCAGAAAAAGAATAAAGTCATCTGCATTAATAGGTGTTCTACTGTTCTTCTCTTCTTCTTTTTCAGCTGCTATCCCAGTTAGCAGAATTGAGCTCCATTCTCTGTGTGCATGGTAGAGTTTTTCCTCATAGCCTATAAAAGAAGATCATGCAACAGTGTAAACAAAAATAATACAAATACATATTACATATTAAGATCACAAGCAATATTGACTTTGAAAACTTTCAAAATTAGCCAGCCTAATTATTAATCAGAAATTAATTAGATTAGTTTATTTAAAAGTATAAATATGATACCTTATGAGTATCTATTTTGTTTCTGTAATTTAAAACATATACTTAATCCATTATATACATGTTAAAGGGATACTCCACTTTTTTTGGAAATAGGCTCATTTTATAACTCCCCCAGAGTTAAACAGTTGAGTTTTACCGTTTTCTAATCCATTCAGCCGAGTTTCTGATATTTAGAAGAATGTCAGTAACCAGACAGTTTCTGGTCTCATTGACTTCCATAGTATATATTTTTTCCTACTATGGAAGTCAATGAGACCAGAAACTGTCTGGTTACTGATATTCTTCCAAATATCAGAAACTCGGCTGAATGGATTCGAAAACGGTAAAACTCAACTGTTTAACTCTGGGGGAGTTGTAAAATGAGCCTATTTCCAAAAAAAGTGGAGTATCCCTTTAATAACACAACTAGAGGCTAAATTATTTTAACAAACTACAAACTTGGCTTGAGAAGTGTGAACCTCGAACTCAGGTAGCCTTGAGCACAGCTGCAGCATGTCACAGCACTGCCCACGATGCTTTTGCTCTGATGTAACAGCTCATTTTCATCAGTTATATTGTCTATGGATTGTTACATTTCTTACAGATTTCTGCTTGTTTTAAATCAGATACAGATAAAGTAGTACTGCATTTGAGATAGAACAATTTCTAGTGTGATTTAATCATACCTGTGAATCGTCTCTTTGCTATTAGCTAAGCTGTAAGTTTTAGTTACTTCAAAAGCAGAAAGAAAAATATGCTATAACTTCTGTTTCTTATTGAGAAATCACAGGACAGTGTTGACACTAACTTTTTGTGCTCCAGTAGGTTTCTGTGTGCGCACAATCTGCATGTTAAATGTGAGCTACTGTCTGTGCATATGAAAGCTTGTTTCCGCCATGGAATACAATTTTTAAAAAAGGTAATTGCGAATCACAATTCAAACTTTTTTTTCTCAGAAGTGCGAGATATAAACTCGCAATTGGCCGTTTGAAAGTCAGAATCACAGGATAAATTAGTAAAACCTGAGAAAAAAAAGCAATTCTGGCTTATTTTTTTTTTGCTGTCGTTTCTATATGAGAACATTAATGCACTTCATCAATACAGCTGCTCTGAGAGTCACTTCAGCAGCATTTTAGCTTCATTTGAGAAAAACTATCATCATATCATAAAACACAGAGAAACTCAAAGGTCTACATGGCAATCCGTCAAATAAAAGTTTGGTTTAACCTTTGAAGAACGTTTTGCTTAAATCATTACATTTTAAATAATTGGTTATAGCAATTTAATTAAACCATTCAAATGGAATCAAGAAAACAAAAAAAAATTTACTTTTGGGAGATGCGAGAGCGAAGTAGTCCAGTGATAATTAACAGGCAGCCATGGTTAATGCAATTTGCAAAGACCCGCCCCCTTTAGTTACTGTTGCTATGTCCAACAAGCCATGGCGCTCTCACGCCACACATCATGTTGTCACGCAATGAAAAATACATTGCGGATCACAGAAAAAACGCTGAAACGTTTAAACGCAGAGACAAGACAGAGCAGGTTACTTTTGATATGAAAGTTGAAACAAAGTCTCAACGTTTAATTTGTGTAATTTTTTTAGAAAAAAATATTTTTGGTAAAATAAAAATGTAAAAAATACCTGTCAATCAAACTCCCTCGAAGGGTGAATTCTGAGGGGAGTAAAAAAGACAGCTCACAATTCTGATATTTTCTTGCAATTGTGTGTTCTTGCCTCACAATTCTGAGAGAAAAAAAAAAACTGTAATTTTACTGATGGAAACAGACAGTAAAAAAGTGGACTTCAAAGATTTCTTATTCTGTAGCTCCCTGTGGGATTTTTTTGACAAGTCCATAAAAATGCATCCATCCATGATAAAAGTACTCCACACGGCTCTGGCAGGTTAATAAAGGCGAAAGGTGAAGCGAAGTGATGCGTTTGTGTAAGAAACATATCCATATTTTATATTTTAGGGCTGGGAATCGATTAAAAAAAGTAACTGATTATTTACACAATTTGCTGTAATTAAATGCAATTAATTGCATTTCCCCCAAGCTTGTAATCATCAATATTTAAACTTAGAATAACCTAATTAAACAACAAAAAGGAAAAAAAGGAACAGAAAATAGCCCTGTATTAAAATAATATTAAACATCAATATATCAATATATTATTATTTTCAATAATCAATCAACATAATAAATTTAACAATTTATTATTATAATTTTTTTTTTCTAATTATCAAAATAAAACATAGTCCTACAAAGCTATTATTACAAGAGCATGTGATCAGAGCAGGTAATTTTACCATTGTTGCCAGCATGACTATACCAGCTCAGTAGGGCTATTTCACAGAAGTCTACTACTGAGAAATTTCACGTTATTTGACTTTGCTTTTCCAGTGCATGATCGGTACATGATTGGAGCGTTTGGGCCGTTAACGACAGAGCAGAACGCGCAGCGCAAACACGGAGCAGAACATTGAGCAAAGAGCTCAATGTTTGCTCAGTGTTGTGTGTGTGTGTCAGTGCGCCGACACACACACACACGGAATGGAGAGCGCGGAGCGGAAAAGACCCGGTCATGAAAGCTGCGCGAGAATAAAACCTGATCGCCGAACACGGAGGGGCGGGACGGCATATTTTGCAGCCTTTTCCGCAACAGGAAGTCATTAAAATGAGGCAAAAAAAGTGCTGCGTTAATTGCATTTTTTTTATAAACTCGTTAAGCATCTCAAATTAATCGCGAAGATTAACGTGTTAATTCCCCCAGCCCTACCATATTTATAATTTTATCGACTTAAATAACTAGCTTCCAGCAGACAGCCATATGCAAGTCAAATTACGCCCAAAGAGTTAGTCAACGCATCGATACGCATATGCGCCTGCAAGGCTACGCATCACTACACTTCGGCCGCCATATGCGTCTATGAGTAGAAAAATGTGTCGTCCCAGTTTTTGATACGCGACGCACCGTTGTATGCAATACTATGCGTTGTTGGTGGGGGCAAAACTGCAAGTTGCTTGCGTCCGACGTGTTGACTATAAAAGGCTCTTGTCGGTGCATGACATAGGAGTAGCATAAGCTTTGACGGCTCTCGCGGTTCAAACAAACAGGGCTAGGCAATAAATTCAAGCTCCTCCCACATTTCTCTTTATATGATTCTCTTTAATGATCATTTTTCTAAAAATCTCTGTGGAAAGAAAGTCAGATATAAATCTGGGACAGATATAAATCTGGCACGAGGGAGAAAAAAATAGATCATTTTTATTTTGGAGTGCATTGTGCGTTTAAAATTGACTACGGTTTTATAAAATGCAGTGGATACTTACTAGTGATGGACTTGTTTCTCTGTTGGTGCCTGTTCTGCTCCGTAAACATTGGTCCAATGCTTGATCTTAAGAAAATGTAAAAAGTGTGTTAATGTGTGTTAACAGACTATTGATCTGGGTGACATAGGACCATTTTTTATGTTTTCCTTAAGTGTTAGGCTATATAAATCTGGAGAACCCTTACTAACATTAACCATGGTTTTGCTACACTAACTAAATGGTAATAAATTATTGTAATCAATCCACCATAAAAATATTGTTTCTACACTTTACTATAATAAAAACCATGGTTAATTTAGCAAAGGACCCTGGGAACATGTCCTAAAAAGAACAGCTCATCCAAAAAATAGACTCTCTATCGTTATTTACCGGTACTCCATGTTGTTCCAAAACTGTATGAATTTATTTTGTATAACCTTAATTAAGATATCTTGAGAAATGACTTCACTGTTTTTTTGTTTTTTTTTCATAAAATGGGTTCCAATGTTGTTTAATTCCCAACATTCTTGTGTTTCAGAGAAGTAAGTCATACAGGTTTGAAAATAATTTCATTTTGAAAGGACATTTATGTTATGTATAAAGACACAATGTTCTCAGTTCACTCATTGCAAAGCTCCTATGCTGAGGTTTATTTTATTTTTTCAAAATGTTGCAAGTAAAATGTTCTAATTGTGTTAACTTGTCACATTAGAAGAACGTTTTATGAAGAACATTCAACATCTCATCTCTCAATGATATCCTCAAAACATTTCCCTAACGTGACAGAGAGAATGTTCTTCTTTTGTTATCATGAAACATTGGGACAATGTTATATTGAGATCATTGTACAACTTTAACTTTAGCAACATTCCCAAAATATGCTCAAAATGTTGCAAGTAGAATGTTCTTCTTTTGTTATCATGAAACATTGGGAACATTTGTTTCCATAAAATGGGTTCCAATGTTGTTTTATTCCCAACATTCTTGTGTTTCACAGAAGTAAGTCATACAGGTTTGAAAATAATTTCATTTTGAAAGGACATTTATGTTTGGGTCAGCTAGGCCCATAAAAACTCATATCAAGAAGACAGGTACAATTTTGACTGGAGGGTTTGGACCAGTGTGCCTTTGAGCAGAGTTTACATGTTCTGCCTCTATTTCACGTGTATTTTACTATGACAATACTCACCGCAACTGAAGATCATGTGGCTGGATAATTTATTCCCAAAATTCCTGGATAATGGGAAACACACACATACAGCAATATTATTAGCTATTTGTATTTACTTACTAAAAGAGACATAAAAAGCTTGCAAATTTTTACTCACCAGCTCAAAAACATATTATGATGATGACTCATCATTTTGACGGTAACGTTAGGCCGATATCCCGCGATCATTCAAAAGCCTAGTTTTCATAGTGTGGGTCGAGTTCCTCTCTGTATAAAGACACAATGTTCTCAGTTCACTCATTGTAAAGCTCAGACTATGCTGAGGTTTATTTTTATTTATTTTTATCAAAAACTAACTTAGCTGACAATATTTAGCCTAACGTTACACATGCAGCCTGAAACATTGACATAATATCGATATTGCTCTAGTCGCATTTAAAATTAGCTTCTCAATTTAACACACTATATTTTGATGTAGCAGAATGTATTTTTATATAAAATAAAGTTATTTACCTTCCGCAGATTGCAATATGTCCGTTACACGTAGGCTACGTTGTTAAAATTCGTTGTCCATTTACATCCCGCAACTCGCTCAAAATAAAAATGTAACAGTACGATGCAAAATAATCCATGTTTTAAACAATGTAAAAGCCACAGAACCGAAGGAGGCTAGTACTGAAGATCCTCCCGAGCAGCAGCAGCGCGCACACACACACACTCTCACTCTAACAGACGAATATTCAAACTTCAAACTTGACCAGTAAAAGGCGCGCATAGCTGCCATTGGCCAGATTCCTGGATGACAGTCTGAATAGCCAATCATGCTCAAAACAACTCGAAGAGACAGCCAATAATGTGGTAACATTGCAATTACAGGAAAAGATTACATGTTTTAAAAGAAAGAATATGAAAAAAATGTGCACGGCTATTTATTTAGTTGTATTTGTAAGCTGGCTGTTATATTTAATCAATTGGTTAAATGGTGTCTTCATTGCAGTGCATGATAAAAAATAAATAAACTTACAATAACATATAAATAATAATAATAAATTACACAAATAATATATACCATGTATAACAACATATATTTACCACTGCTCTGCCAAACAGCAGTTTAAAAGAGCAAACATATTATATATTAAACAGAGCAAACATTGCATATGTATAGGCTATTCATATACAATTCTGTATACCTACCTACATGAAAAACTAATGGATTGGTATCATGGTAACATTAGAGATACATTCATGTGACCCATAATGATCCTTTTGCACTTTAACAAAATATTGACCTTTCCTTTAGAAACACTCTTATGCCTAATAATGTCAACTTGCTTTTCACCCTGTGTGGCACAGTTACACAACCTGTTGGTTTAGGGTTAATCCTCTGTCCAACACAACACTTTGGTAACATTGGCATAATTCTATACAAGTTGCAACATATACCCCGGGTTTCACAGGCAAGGTTTAAGCCTGTAGTCCCAGACTAAAATGCACGTTTGAGCTGTTTTACCTGAAAGCAACTTGCACTGACATATCTTAAAATATGTCGGTGCCATTATTTTGTCTCAAGATGCACACCAGTAATGTTTCTTTTTCTTTTTTCTAAGGCACATTTTTAAAAGCTAATTAAATGCACTAAGGCCTAATCCTGGCTTAATCTAAACTCTGTGAAACCGGGTCTGGGTTAGAAATTAAGGATTAAGGTTAACCCTAACCCTAACCCTTGTCTACAGACTTTTATTTAACAGCATGGATACTCCAAGGTGTTGACTGCAGTGGTTAGGCCTTTAGCGTTGATACAGGACGAATAACTTCTTACTGTGACAGTCTGTAATGTATTTTAGCAAAGAGTGTTTGTATGGATTGTCCCTAATTAAGCTAGAGCTATTGGTGCATTCAAGTCATGTCATAAAGATCGTATTTACAAGTTGAACGCCACCACAATGATGAGAATATGAGTAGGAAGCTCAGGATTTTCTTTAACCCCGATCTTGAAGAGTTAGGGGTGTGTCAGTGGGAAACATTGTGGGATACCACTATACTTAGGTATTCAGCAGTGACAATGAAGTAAGCTAATGCCTGCACAAAATATGATAGCATTAATATGTAACAGTATAATATGTGATGATAAAGTTTACAGTGGCTTCATTAATTTAAAACATTAAACAAAATTGTAAAACCTCATGAATACAAACTTCCCAGGAGGACTTAAACGCACCATATGTTCCATCGTGAACCCTGTTGGCCTGCTGTCAGACCAGCAAGCTCAATTTAACAATAATTGTGTAGTTTGATTGCTAAATGTTACATTTAAAATGTTCTAGTTTTGTTAACACGTCACATTACAAGAATTTTTTTTAAAAACACTCATCATCTCAGGTCTCAGTGATATCCTCAAAACATTTTACGAACGTTGATTTGATAATGTTCCTCCTCTGTTATTATGGAACATTGTGCCAATGTTTTACTGAGAACATTATATAATCTGTTATCTCAACAACATCCTCAAAACATCCTTAAAATGTTGCAATTAAAATGTTCTAATTGTGTTAACACATAACATTACAAGAACGTTTTATAAAGAACATTCAACATCTCATCTCTCAATGATATCCTCAAAACATTTTCCTAATGTGACAGAGAGAATGTTCTTCTTTTGTTATGACAAAACATTGGGACAATGTTATATTGAGATCATTGTACAAACTTTAACTTTAACAACATTCCCAAAATATGCTCAAAATGTTGCAAGTAGAATGTTCTTCTTTTGTTATCATGAAACATTGGGACAATGTTATATTGAGATCATTGTACAAACTTTAACTTTAGCAACATTCCCAAAATATGCTCAAAATGTTGCAAGTAAAATGTTCTAATTGTGTTAACTCGTCACATTAGAAGAACATTTTATAAAGAACAATAAACATCTCATCTCTCAATGATATCCTCAAAACATTCTACAAATGTGACAGAGAGAACGTTCTTCTTTTGTTATGACAAAACATTAAGACAACGTTATTTTGAGATCATTGTACAAACTTTAACTTAAACAACATTCCCAAAATATGCTCAAAATGTTGCAAATAAAATGTTATAATTTTGTTAACTCGTCACATTAAAATAACGTTTTATAAAGAACAATAAACATCTCATCTCTCAATGGTATCCTCAAAACATTTTCCTAACGTGACAGAGAGAACGTTCTTCTTTTGTTTTTATGAAACATTGGGACAATGTTATATTGAGATCATTGTACAAACTTGAACTTTAATAACATTCCCAAAATATCCTCAAAATGTTGCAAGTAGAATGCTCTTCTTTTGTTATCATGAAACATTGGGACAATGTTATTTTAAGATCATTGTCCAAACTTTAACTTTAACAACATTCCCAAAATATGCTCAAAATGTTGCAAATAAAATGTTCTAATTGTGTTAACTCGTCACATTAGAAGAACGTTTTATGAAGAACATTCAACATCTCATCTCTCAATGATATCCTCAAAACATTTTCCTAACGTGACAGAGAGAACGTTCTTCTTTTGTTTTTATGAAACATTGGGACAATGTTATATTGAGATCATTGTACAAACTTTAACTTTAACAACATTCCCAAAATATGCTCAAAATGTTGCAAGTAGAATGTTCTTCTTTTGTTATCATGAAACATTGGGACAATGTTATTTTGAGATCATTGTACAAACTTTAACTTTAACAACATTCCCAAAATATGCTCAAAATGTTGCAGGTAAAATGTTCTAATAGTGTTAACTCGTCACATTAAAATAACGTTTTATAAAGAACATTCAACCTCTCATCTCTCAATGATATCCTCAAAACATTTTCCTAATGTGACAGAGAGAATGTTCCTCTTTTGTTTTTATGAAACATTGGGACAATGTTATATTGAGATCATTGTACAAACTTTGACTTTAACAACATTCCCAAAATATGCTCAAAATGTTGCAAGTAGAATGTTCTTCTTTTGTTATCATGAAACATTGGGACAATGTTATATTGAGATCATTGTACAAACTTTAACTTTAACAACATTCCCAAAATATGCTCAAAATGTTGCAAGTAGAATGTTCTTCTTTTGTTTTCATGAAACATTGGGACAATGTTATATTGAGATCATTGTACAAACTCTAACTTTAGCAACATTCCCAAAATATGCTCAAAATGTTGCAAGTAGAATGTTCTTCTTTTGTTATCATGAAACATTGGGACAATGTTATATTGAGATCATTGTACAAACTTTAACTTTAACAACATTCCCAAAATATGCTCAAAATGTTGCAGGTAAAATGTTCTAATAGTGTTAACTCGTCACATTAAAATAACGTTTTATAAAGAACATTCAACCTCTCATCTCTCAATGATATCCTCAAAACATTTTCCTAATGTGACAGAGAGAATGTTCCTCTTTTGTTTTTATGAAACATTGGGACAATGTTATTTTGAGATCATTGTACAAACTTTAACTTTAACAACATTCCCAAAATATGCTCAAAATGTTGCAAGTGGAATGTTCTTCTTTTGTTATCATGAAACATTGGGACAATGTTATATTGAGATCATTGTACAAACTTTAACTTTAACAACATTCCCAAAATATGCTCAAAATGTTGCAAGTAAAATGTTCTAATTGTGTTAACTCGTCACATTAGAAGAACGTTTTATAAAGAACAATAAACATCTCATCTCTCAATGATATCCTCAAAACATTCTACAAATGTGACAGAGAGAACGTTCTTCTTTTGTTATGACAAAACATTAAGACAACGTTATTTTGAGATCATTGTACAAACTTTAACTTAAACAACATTCCCAAAATATGCTCAAAATGTTGCAAATAAAATGTTATAATTTTGTTAACTCGTCACATTAAAAGAACGTTTTATAAAGAACAATAAACATCTCATCTCTCAATGATATCCTCAAAACATTTTCCTAATGTGACAGAGAGAATGTTCCTCTTTTGTTTTTATGAAACATTGGGACAATGTTATTTTGAGATCATTGTACAAACTTTAACTTTAACAACATTCCCAAAATATGCTCAAAATGTTGCAGGTAAAATGTTCTAATTGTGTTAACTCGTCACATTAGAAGAACGTTTTATGAAGAACATTCAACATCTCATCTCTCAATGATATCCTCAAAACATTTTCCTAACGTGACAGAGAGAACATTCTTCTTTTGTTATGACAAAACATTAAGACAACGTTATTTTGAGATCATTGTACAAACTTTAACTTTAACAACATTCCCAAAATATGCTCAAAATGTTGCAAGTAAAATGTTCTAATTGTGTTAACTCGTCACATTAGAAGAACGTTTTATAAAGAACATTCAACATATCATCTCTCAATGATATCCTCAAAATATTCTACAAATGTGACAGAGAGAATGTTCTTCTTTTGTTTTTATGAAACATTGGGACAATGTTATATTGAGATCATTGTACAAACTTTAACTTTAACAACATTCCCAAAATATTCTCAAAATGTTGCAAATAAAATGTTATAATTGTGTTAACTCGTCACATTAAAATAACGTTTTATAAAGAACATTCAACATCTCATCTCTCAATGATATCCTCAAAACGTTTTCCTAACGTGACAGAGAGAACGTTCTTCTTTCGTTATAATGAAACATAGGGACAATGATATTTTGAGATCATAGTACAACTTGTTATTTCAGAAACATTCCCAAAACATCTTTTGAATGTTGCAGTTAAAATGTTATATCTTAGTTTTCATATAACGTTATAGGAACATTTTTTAAAATGAGAAAACATCCTTAAAATGTTCAGTAAACATTACATTCAAATGTTTTCTTTAGAACATTAACCAAACTTGTAGGGAATGTTAGCGAAAGTTCTGAGAACGTTCCCTGCTAGCTGGGTAATCTGGTGCGTGCGTGTGTGTTTAACAACTGTAAAAGTGTCTATACGCTTACCTTGACGAAAACCGGGATTGACGCACTGCAAGCAGAGAGATGATTTCTGCTTGCCTCCACAAAAATTGTCCTCAGCGTACATCCCACTGTCTTTGGAACGGTTTTAATACTTTTGTGGCAGACAGACGCAAGTGTGTTTCTGTATCTTTTCTTTGAAAACAAAACCAAAGGTTCATAAAAAGAACAGCAAATGTGAAGCGAGCAATTCTATCCATTTTGACGCCTTTTCATAGCGGTTATCAAGCAACGCGAGTATGCGCCAGCTGCAGCTTGATGATGCAAGCGTACCAGGGTTCGGATACAAATAATATAATGTGAACACAGTCCATCAGGGGCTGGGGGAGGGGGGGAGTAATCGAACTCGGGTTCGGAACAGGCAATCGAACCAAGTGTGAAATGGGTTAAGATCAGGTTTTAGGGGTAGGTTCAGGGTTAGTACCTTGTTATTACCCAGTTATTGTAAAAACTATAATAAGTACATAAGTAAGTACATGGGGAACAGGCAAAATACTAATATGCTCTACAGCTAATATACATCAGTCGTGAAACTCTAGAGGGTGCAGGCTAATAAGTACTTAACATGCAATCTGCAAGCAATCACAACATTAGCACATTATACAAGCTGATTGGCCTCTGCTGATTCTGCAGCGAATGAGATTGCTTGCTCAATATTTAAATAATCTGGTTTAGAGTTCATCTGATAACCCTCCACCTCCCCCAGCTCCACCTAGGTTTTCTACAGGACTCTATTTGATTAGTAATTTAGAAACAGTGCAGAATTTTAAATATTGTTAATTTCAATTTCATAAATATGTGATTTTATTTTTCTTACTCCTAAAACTTTTTGTTTATTTACAAATGTACATGTTCAATGTGATCTCAGACTGTTGAATCCCACTAGAGGCAAGGCCAATGAACAGAAACAAGTGGAGGTTGCACTCCATACATATTTGATGAGATTCCATATAATTTCACAAATGCTCTTGGAAACATATTTCTCTCACATGCGTGTACATTCCTGTGCTATTTTTTTTTCTGCCTAGAACAATTATTCAAAAACTACAAAATACAAAAAGCAGTAAATCTGAGGTACAAATGGATGTTCATCACAACGGTGTAGAAATGACTCCAATACAGTGAGAACAGGATCTTGTGGTAGGCATGGGAACAGGAACCCTACAAGACATTTTCAACCAGTCATTTGTGCAGCAATCATAGCCAAATACATTACTTTCCAAATTACCCTCTCTTATGTCTTGTGATATAACATTTCTGGGTAGAATCAGGATATGATGACATTGCCCCCGAGGCTGACCCTTCCCAATTAGACAAAGAAGATAAAAAAGGAAGGATGGGAGAGGAGGAAGGAAGAAATGAAGGGGGAAAAACATCTTGAGTATCAGTGAATTGTGTTTTATAGGAGACCATAAAATGAAATCCTTCAATATACAGCAATATTCTGGGATATACAAGATGACTGAAATGTCCAGTTATGCTATTTATAAAAAAAGAATATGAAAACACGGTCAATAAACAGATCCAACAGATATAAAATAATAATAATAAAACAGTAGATCCAACAGAAAACAAATAGAAATTATTGGCAATAATTCAACTTTCTCTTTGGTGTCATAACTTTTATACCACACTGAACATAACTTTCATAGCTTTGATACCACATTGAAAGTTTGATAATAGAGTGTTATAATACTATTATACAGTAAGATCAACATGACCTCTGACAACAGGAGCTTCAGCTTATGTTTTTTGTCAAGTGCTTTAGGAAGACGAGAGTTCATTGCAAGATAACATCAGTGTTGGGTAAGCCACTTTGAAACTAGCTCTAGTACATGCCACATATAATTCCAAGTAGCTCAACCACAGTCAAGCTATTGAAAGCATAATTACTATAGCTATGTCTATATGATATAAGCTACTAAATAAAGTAGCTAAGTACACCAAAGCTACTTAAGGGGAATGATAATATATTTTTAAACATATAGGCTAACTATCCAATGATAGGATTTATAATTTAATCAGAGTAATTTTCTGCCACATCAAAAACAAAGTGATTTGAATGAACAAATGATCTCAATTAAGGTGGCAGAACTAACTTAAACAGATCATACTCACTAAATAAACCGGTGTTACTCTGCAGGAACTACTAGTGATCTGCCATTATTTTAAAGTGAAAAACATCTCTTTTTTTACTTTAAAATAATGGTTCAGATAGTTCTCGAAGAGTGACCAGGCAACATTGGCATTTTATTGCGAGTAAAACAGACAATTGCTTACGCCTCAGACACGTTAATGTTGTAATTGGTAATTAATTATTAATGTTATTATTAACGATGGACTCTAAAGTGTTACCCTTTATTTCGGTAGTCCACTTTAGGCATTCTACTGACTAAGTAACTTTGCAACTACTTGTCAACTACCAGTCATTCAAGTATTAGTAGACTGTCTGCTTAATATCTGCTAACAATTTATTTTGATGCTCCCCCAACAGACATTCTACTGACTATAAGTAACTTTTCAAGTACGTCAACTTATTCTACTAACCCGAACCTAAGAGTAATACTACTAATGAGTATTACTGCTAATGAAAGTTAGTTGAATTGTAGTTGCAAATTAATGAGAGTTAGTTGACATGTAGTTACAAAGTTGCTTAAATGCAGAACTGGAAACAATGAAAAATACTGTACAACCTTTTTTGTGAAAGAAGAAATTAGAAAATATGCTGAAAACAAATAAAATCTTTAAATGCACGCAAACAATAGCAACCCATGTGTCACTCAAAGCAAAGACAGACACATTGATGGTGGTTGCATCATGACTTGAAGAGGCTTTTTGCATGTTTTAAGTGCAAACATAAATAACAAGCGAATAAAGTGGTCATGGATAAAGAGTGCAGTCAAAGGCGAGCCACGCTGAGGGGAACAGTGACAGGTGGGTAAAAAAGATATGGGAAGGGGTCGGCCCATCTGTCATCTTTAGATGGCTCAGCTGTTCCAGGGGCTGAGGATCCTTCTCTCAAATCCCACTCCAGTTGAGAACTTGGCATCTGGACAGAAATAGGAAGGGGTGAGGCAGCGGTTCCTCCATGATACCCTTATGACTAAAAACAGTAGGTTAAAGCTTAACCACTAAGCTTTAACTCAAAATTACTCTTGTGTATAAACAACACTTGATCTGAAGCATACTTTTAAAAAGAGCACTCATTACAGAAATAATATACATTAAAAGTGTGAAATGAATGGTTTCAGACGTAATTGCATGTTATTTACAATGAAATGAAAATGCATTATATAATTTACATTTATATTAAATGCAAATAGTTGAACTTCAAGAGTACTTTTTAAATTTTATTTTTTACCAACTTAAGAACATCTTTATGGCCCTGTTTCACAGACAGGGCTTAGATTAAGCCAGGGTTAGGCCTTAGTTTAATTAGGACATTTAAGTATAGCTTTTATAAACATGCATTAGAAAAATACATTACTGTGTGCATCTTGAGACAAAGCAATGGCAGTGACATATAACTTGTAAGGCATGCATATAGATACATTTGTAATTAGACATTTGTAAGGATGAAGTTGCATTTTAGTACATTTAAATTACAATAACTTCAAATATACTATCAAATAACACACAGTTAAAATGATAATCAAGTACTTAACATATCAAAATAAGTGTACTTTAAAGCATGACAATAGATTATTAAAACATAAAATGTACTTTAAAGTAAAGCTTTTAATATTACATTTTTACAAAGTGCACTTAAAAGGGTACTTAAGTGTGTTGAGTAACAGTCATGAAAGTGTTTTCACTTATTTATTTAAAGGTCCCATTGCATGGATTATTTTATTATTTTAGAATGTTTCCTGGGGTGCCCTTATAATGTTAGTATGTTTTTTAGATCAAAAGTTGTTATAATTTAGAAATAAAAGGCATATTTCCTAGCCTGATTTTAGCCTCTGATTTGAACACTCTGTGTGAAGGGGCGTGTCTGCTGTGAGACTTCAGTGTAAACGCCCACTGCTGTGATTGGCTGACATGCTTGCATATGAAATATTTAGCATTACATGTGGAACTCTCTCGAAAACTTTTACTATTACAGCTATTATACGTTTTTACTATTACAGCTATCGAGATTAACAAATCGTGAGAAGTTTATTAAGTATTTAGATCTATTCCCATCTCATAAAAGGTTGCAGTGATGAGCACTGAGCAGATGACAGCCTGTTGATCGCGTGAATGAAGATCTTATCATTGCAACGCAGTTTCTGCACTCTCACTAATGATTTCACCAATGCAAACATGAGGTAAGTACAGTAAGAGCTTCGTTGTGCAGCGTAACAGCGTCATTGATTTCATAACGAGTTTTGGCAAGTGTCCAGATAAACTCGCGCTGTGTGATTGACAGCTTGGGCGATTGGAAAGGGATTGTTCTTTGATCGCTTTCTGTATATATATTAATCACAGTTTAAGTAAGATTATTTCATCCTACTAAGAGAAACGGCGTGAAGTTGATCGTTTAGTCACTGGCTTGATTTATTGATGCATAAACAGTATTGAACGACTTTGAGAGAAAGATTATCTGTCTGAACTTGAACAATTACACATCAGAAATTCACATAACCCACTGGTTCTTCAGAGGCTCGGATGAAGGAACTAAAAAAATACTTTTGTGTTCATTTGTACATCCAAACACTGAGCAACTGCCATGCTTCACTCGTTTGCAAGCCATGATGTCTCTCGAGGAAAAACTAATATCGCGCTCGCGCAGCTCATTTTCTCATGGGCGGGCCAAATTCTTTTTGCAGGCAAAGAAGAGAAAGGGGAGGTAACTTTTCCCCTTATGACGACATAAAGGGAAGATTTCTAGATTCGCCCGTCTGAGCTTTAATTTTCTCAAAAATACCCAGGGCTTGGTTTACACCCATCAAAACGTCTAGCCACTGGGGGACCATAGGCAGGCTAGGGAAACTCATATTAAGGTTAAAAAAAAATTCATGCAATGGGACCTTTAAACAATACCGTTCAAAAACTTCAAATAATAGCCCGGGCTTTTATTTTCCCAAATCGCCGAACTGCACCGGCTTGTATTTGAGACAGGTGTCTATATGAGGCAGGCCTTTAATTTAGTGTTGAGATGTTGTTCATTGAGTGTAGGCCTAGAGATAACGATCCAAATAGCATAGGCTGATAAACGGAAAGCATGACAGAAGGAGGTTTAACAAATCTGTTAATGTAAGAATTAGCCTACTATATTTCCGTATGTCTAAAGGGGGTCGCGCACCAGACGAGAAGCGCAGCGCCACGTCTTTAAAATTCTAACACATTATTCTCTATGAGTGTACATTGTCTCAAAATTGTCTCAAAATATGCTATTTGCTATATGCTACCCTGTTGGCAATAGTGTCCTCCCTTCAGCGTGAATTTGGCCCCCCACCTCCGTCCAAACGAATCATAGTCATTCAACCGAGACTACACAGCCACTATGGCTGCTTTCTTTTTTTACTGTCAACTTCTCTCAGGTGCACTCTGAGTTGATAGTGTCTCCTCTCTTTCTCAAAGTGATGATGTACTACCTAAAGAAGATACAATTTGGAACTTACAGCCAAATTACAGCCTTTCAAATCGAGCAAGCTAAGGCAATAATCAAACACACTCTACTGGAATCTCTCTCAAATAACACTGGGAAGTCTGACTCATTTTAGTGAGCTGGTTAATTTGAAAGGTTATTTTTTATTAAATGTTTTACAAAATAATTTACTAATTACTTTGAATCATCACAGTTGTGTTCCTGTAACTTCCAGTGTCACATTTTCTATTCCTTTTTGGCAGTGGAAAATAACACTGTTTTCAATTCAGTTTAAATATGATGTTGTTTAGTTTAAATTGCATGTATATTTATCCACCTTGTTTTTAATGTTAGAGTGGGCACAACCATTTTTAACTTGAAAATGCAAAGCTTCAGTTCCCTTTCTGTCAGTCACTTTCAACGTTGTGACTCTAGGGAGCCCCAACCACCTCTGACATATTCAGAAAAGGCCAATGGAATTGCCGTGTGGAATTCACATGCCTGGCCACGGCCCCGGAAATACGGGTATATAAGCGGCCGGCGTGCATAACATTCTTTAGCTTTGTTCTGAGCCGAAGCACGCATTTCGCTTATGAGAAGCATTGATGTCACTCCATTTACCTGGTTGGATAATAAAAGATCACACTTCAGCAGTCTCCTTTCTCAGTTGTGCACAGTTAAGTGTGTGGAGTTCTCCTGAGTGCATCAGCGGTGGCTAAAAGAGATAATTTCCTTGAATAAAGAGTACCTTTTCTCAAAAAGAGCTGCATGGTGGATTGCTTCTTTTTAAAGAGGCCTTTCCATCCATGTCCTGCTGGTTGGAGTCGCTTCCTCTCTCCCTCCTATGGCCACGATCTCTGTCTTCAATG
>NC_139969.1:26319986-26337486 GCF_963993115.1 Abramis brama | reverse complement strand
TCCTCTATGAACAAAATGACGGAGTATGTTTTTTTTTTTTTCACTGTTCGATCGCGCCCGCACCTCTCTCTCTCTGACACACACATTCCAGCATTGCAATCTTGACATCGCAGCCTGTTATTATGCTGCGTTTACACCAAACGCGAATAGAGCATCAAATTCGCGTCTTGTTCGACGCTTGAACATTTTGAATCCATTCGCGCGTCCAAAGCGAAAGCGAGCTTTTGAAGCGAAATAGACGGGCGTTCAGTGCTATGACTCTACTATGACTCTACTACCCCCTGTTGCGTGAGCGGAGTATATCATTTCATGCATAGCCCGTAACGCTTGCGTCTACTTACGTCCACTGTTTTGACTATGAAAGGGAGTGCGTCGCTCGCGTTGACTATGTAACGGCCCTAAGTGACACATTGGAATTGAGTTAAGCTAGCTAACGAGCTAGCGCTAGATAATCATACAAGTTTGCAAAAATAACAGCAGCACGCAGCAGCCCAACTCAACTCACTCTGCCACCCTTCCTCTATGTCGACACATTCTTACACATTAAACTGAGTAAGAAGATAACTTTATGATCTTATTTCAATTATGCTTTCAAGTATCACCAACTTACTCACGTGTTAGTTACAGTGGTATCCAGTGTCTAGCTGCTAGTCTCCATTAAGTGCTGTCAGAATGCAGGCACGTTATGCAGCAGGCACGTAATGTCTTGCACTGTTGATGGGGGCGTGACCCAACATGTTGCTAATATGGGGCTTGTAGCATAAGTGACAAATGACTTGATAAAAAAAAGGCATACATTTCAGCTTCCTTTAGACCGTTTCTGTTCAGGAGGGTTTTTTTTAATTCAATTTATTTTCCCCCTCCTCAGACTGGGGGTGGGGCCGTGAGGTTGGGGGGGCCGGTCAAGTTAGACTTGTGCAGTGCTTACAATCTCATTTGTGTTCGTGAGGGGACGAATGGAAGACTGCCTTCATCACCTACACAGGCCATTATGAGTATCTGGTCATGCCTTTTGGGCTTTCTAATGCACCTGCAGTTTTCCAGTCCTTCATGAATGAGACATTCAAGGACATGATTAATAAGTTCATTGTTGTATACATTGATAACAATCTGATTTATTACCCATTTTTAGAGACTCATGTGGAACATGTCAAACAAGTGCTGCAGCGACTGGCTGATCATCATCTTTTTGTCAAGGCAGAGAAATGTGAGTTTCACGTACTGTACCCTCAGTCACATTTTTGGGTTACGTTTTCAGTCCTGGGGAGGCTAGCATGGACACCTCCAAAACCCAAGCTGTGATAGATTGGCCCGAGCCTCAGTCCATCAAGGAATTTCAACGGTTTTTGGGGTTTGCAAACTTTTATAGATGGTTCATTCGCAACTTCAGTAGTGTAGCTGCTCCACTCACTTCTCTGCTGCGGGGTTCTCCCCACACCCTCCATTGGACCTCTGCTGCAGCTCAAGCTTTCCAAGAGCATTTCATTTTACCAGCGCTCCTATTTTTAAACACCCAGACCCAGCTCTTCCTTTTGTGATAGAGGTACAGTAGATGCATCAGACACTGGAGTGGGAGCAGTTCTCTCTCAGCGCCATGGTTCCCCAACTAAGTTGTTTCCCTGTGCCTTCTTTTCCAGAAAGCTGTCTGCAACCGAGAGAAATTATGATGTAGGAAATCACAAACTGTTGGCCATGAAGGTTGCATTTGAGGAATGGCGGCACTGGTTGGAAGGAGCCCAACATCCATTTGTAGTACTCACCGACCATAAAAACCTGGAATACATTCAAGGTGCTTAAAGACTGAGCCCTCGTCAGGCCAGGTGGGCACTCTTCTTCTCTAGATTTCACTTCTCAGTAACCTACCGCCCTGGGTCCAAGAATGTCAAGGCGGATGCGCTTTCTTGCATGTATTCTGGTGGCTCTTGGACCCCTACTAGCATCCTAGCCCCATCCCTTGTGGTAGCACCAGTTGGTTGGAACATCTTTAATGAAATTTCTCAAGCACAGCAGGCTGATCCCACCCCTCCCACTTGCCCAGAAGGATGTATTTATGTTCCTAAAGTTCTTTGCAACAGAGTCGTGCAGTGGGTACATACTTCGCTTAGCTCAGATCATCCAGGAGGGAGTCGCACTATCCAGCTGGTGAGAAACAAGTTTTGGTGGCCCTCGCTTGCATCTGATGTGACAAACTTTGTAAAGAACTGTGCCATATATGCTCAAGTAAAGACCTCTTGTCTGCGTCTAGCAGGCTTACTTTATCCGTTACTTTACCCATTCCCCATCGTCCCTGGTCTCATTTGGGTGTGAACTTCCTCACTTATCTCCCTCCATCTCAGGGGAACACCACAATACTTGTTATTGTCTGTCATTTTCAAAAGCCTGTCGCCTAGTGTCTCTCAAAAAGCTACCCTCAGCCCCACATCAAAATGTGTTTTGTTTTTTTGGCCTGCCTGAGGACATTTTTTCGGATCAGGGACCTCAGTTTACCTACCGGGTGTGGAGAGGCTTCTGTGAGTTACTAAACATTAATGTGAGTCTCACTTCGGGCTATTACCCACAGGCTAATGGTCAAGTGGAGTGCCTCAACCAGGATTTAAGTTGTTTCCTCCACACCTACTGCTCACAGAACCAGAATGACTGGATCTGCTTTCTCCCATGGGCTGAATACGCCCAAAATTCCCTCCGCAAGCAGTCAACTGGCTTAACTCCCTTCGAGTGTGTACTGGGGTTCCAGCCACCTCTCTTTCGTTGGTCTGGTGAGCCTTCTGAACTTCCGGCTGTGGATCATTGGCTTTGGCGCAGCGAACAGGTCTGGGACGCTACACATGTACACCTTCAGCGGGCTATCCGTCAGCAAAAGATCCAGGCCGACTGTCATCGTTGTCCATTTTCCACCCTCCGCCCTGGACGGGTCTGACTGTCTACCCGAGACCTCCGACTCCGACTCCCATGCCGAAAGGCTTGTTATCTTGCATTAACATGAATTATCATGTTAATGCAACAAATACATAAATATCACAAACTGTCCATCAAAACTATATACATATATTATGAACAAATAACATAATCATGTATCAAGTCTTATTGTTAAATCTAATCTTTTGATATAATATTTTTGAGTTTCTCAGTGCAGAAATTCATTTTGGATTTAATTAGGAACTGAATCACTGGAAAGAAAAATGATCGGTGCATTTTCAAAGCAGTAACTTCTCTACATTTATGTGAAGATACTAATCCCCAGTATTATGGTAATCCTCTGACTGCATTAATGGTTTTAGAGGCATTATTCAATTATAGCCTTCACTCATTATAGCCGCCATAAAATTGCTTTCAGAGCCGCTAAAACAACTGCGCACTGTCTCTAATGCAGAATGAAGATTAACAATGGTGTGCAATAGGCAGAGGGGCTTTGCACACTATAAATTACACTGCATTTTGGCTTATATATGGTTTATTAGTAGCATGAGTGGCAAATCGAAACCTTTTACAGGATGGGGCATCACACTTCAACATGTATTGAAAATTGGTTCAGTTTATTATGATTTATTCTGAGAATCAGAGACATGACCTTTTTCTTATTATGAATCCCAAAGACCCCATAAGAGTTTTAGCACTTAATCCCAGATTCCAGCTGTATGTCTGATGAGAACTTTGAAAATGTAAGAATCAGCCTGGCCAAGGAGCCATGGTTAACTATCACCTAACATGAAGCACCATGGGAAAGAAAATGCATGTATGTCTCATGTCCCTGTGCATGTGGGGGTCGCACACCACCTGAGGTTTTGGAAGACTAATAATGAAATCTTACATTACCTTCATGTCTTATCTGCATGTACTATTCAATCTTCAGAATTAATCAATTCTCTGCTATTCTTGAAATACTTTTTCTAAAAACTAACAAATACTGATTGATTTATAAGATCGTAATTTTCTCTCTCTTTTTTTTTTTTTTTTGCACGTTCAGTACATTTTTCGTATTATATATGAATAATTAAGGGGAAAATGTCTCATACAGATCTCTTTAGTCATTTAGTAAGGTAATAATGGCTGAATTTACTGTATGACATTATAATTGGCCTAGAGAGTAAAATCTTAAGTAACTGCTCTGTAAAAGGCTTGTTTGATCATGGTTATTACTTTAACATCAGGATAGCTTCTAAGAAGACCATCTAATGAATAACTGTAACATGAAGACCTGACGGTTCGGGAAATGCGGGCTGAAGATGAATATTGCCTGGGCTTGTTCATAATTACTGAGTGGAGACTAATACAATTAAGTATCCAGAGGGCAGTGTTCTACATAAATTAACATTAGATATAACACTTAGTCAAACACCACTAGGAAAATGAGATTATGAGGTAAAATGTCATGTTATAGAGAAAGATTTACCAGAACAATGGGTTTCATTATTACAAGGTTCACATTCAGTTTAATGCCTCGTTTCCACTGAGCAGTACGGTACGGTACGGGACAGTACGGTACGGTTCGGGTCTGTTAACCATGATCTGGCTAGCGTTCCCACTGCCAACAGTACCCTTACTTGATAGGCGTGGTGTTTCGATCGACGTCATTTTCGCGCGAAGAAGAACATAGTAAACTACAATGGATGACATGCAGCAGATCTTGTTCTTGCTCCTCGACATGTTTGTCACAAGAAGACAAGCGCCGACATTAGGCTTTTTCTCAATATCAAGTACGCAAAGTCTGTACTTGCCATGTGCGACTCCTACATGCAAATGGTACAGCGCGTTTTTAAAAGCGTCACTCAGCTCGCTCTGCTACTCCGGTTATCTCTGTTACTCTGTATGTACATTTTAAAGCAACAATAAAACGAAATCTGTTATAAAACACCACTCTGCCTCTTTTCGTTTTCATTTAAATAAATTAAACATTATAGGGACACAAATGTGGTTCATGCGCAACGCATATTGATTATTCACTGCATGTTATACGTTATTCTATTTATAACAAAACGAAATTTAAAACACAACCCTAACGTTACCTCTTTTCGTTTAAATAAAAAAAATTAAACATATTCCAGGCAATATATGCGTTTGTACAAATGTTGCAATAAACATCAGTGATAATCTTGTTAAAAAAAAAAATGACAAGAAACCATATTTCTTTTTGTAAAATTTCAGTTTTATCAATAATAGCCTATATAAAAGTTTAAGTAAAAGGTACAAGAAGCTATACAATAAGAAATAAAGCAAACAATTCAGTCAAATATCCAAATGCAGCGCTCTAGTCTAACATTACAAGTAAAGTTAAATACAAATAGCCTATAACGTTAATATGAAACTAAACTTCCCCTCAGCCAAAACGATTGACAGGGAACTCATTATATATTCACGAGACCAAAGATCGCCCGTTAGGTCTACACAAGACGAAATATCTCATGTTTAACCACTACCGTCGGAGTCAGCGTCTTAGCGACGAACGTCAGAAGACTAGCCGAGGAAAGGCTCATCCAGCCAGAAAACATGAGCGCCGAGCGCCCGCTGACCGCATGGATCTCACAACCGGGAAAAAAAAAATCATCTTTATAAATAAACCACAGATTTGAGCTTTAAACAACTACATTCTCGCCTGAAAAACTCTTAAAATAACATTTCGTGATACAGTAACAGTAGTATTATATTAAACTGTATATTAAAAAATGGCGCTTCTTATGTTGTCATTCCCCTTGTAGCACGCGCAAGTGACGATTCTCTGTCAACCAATCAACGTCCCGCAGTGAGTCTAGCTCCACCTTTTAGTACCGTTCCACTGTGCTAGGTACCCCAATGGAAGGGTACCTAAAAAGTGGTACGGTACGGTTCGGCATTTTGGTACCATTCACAACTTTTGATAGTGGAAACGCAAATAAATGCGTACCGTTCCGTACCGTACCGTACCGTACTGCTCAGTGGAAACGAGGCATAAGATCATTCAAGGCCTGGTGACAGCAGTATTTTTGAATATTTCTATTCTTCACTTCAATATGGGTATCATTGAAAATTGGGATAACTTGCAGTTCAGACTGATTTTGATTCATTAACCACTCTAGGGTGTGCTTCCCGTACAAAGATGTAATTCACTGCTTAACCATAGTACAATGAAAAGTTTCCTAGCCAGTAACAACAGTTTCCCAAAATTGTAGTAACTTTGTTGCACACTGTCATTCAAACCACTTTGATTCAACAATATAATAGCTGTTTAAGAGTCTGACATCTCACAGGTGGTGGAGTAATAACTTCTGCTAATTCATCAGTTCAAGATCAAATGAATGTCAGATTATTTCTGTAAATAACGCATCTGAGTCACTATTTTTGTTCTCCACTGTTTTGTTTTATTTACAGATGTTTGACTCAATCGCTGGTTCCCCCGGGATACTAGAGCATGTATGCATATGTAACACTCTTCAAAAATAGTGCTTTCATACTCTTGAAAAACTTAAAGACTTAGAATCAAATATGTGGAATACAAAATATAGATTGTATGGCATGTTAGCCTGCTTTTTTGACCCAGAGAATAATTTATTTAAGTCCACGTTATCTAACAAGACAACATTCTGCAGGTCGAGAGCTGTAGTTCCAACCACCGACTCACTGAACTATGTTGGTCAGAAATTTCGACCATAGTTTGCTAACAATGTTTTTGACAAATGCACCCCATCGATTCAGTTCAGATAAGGATTTGTCAGACGTCTCTTTGAATTATTCATGAAATGAATCGACTCAAAAGAGTAAATAGCTCGGGAATCAGACTGACCACGCTGTACATTCTGATTCTCTAAAAGTAGCCAAATTGTAGCAGCCAGCTGTCCGTGAAAAGGTCACATTGTAGATTGTTTTTGCATGCAGCTCACAAGGACAACTCAGTATAAAGATGTTTTTTGTGTGTATTAAATTCAGTACAGACTGCAAATGGGACTGAAGTTGTGACATAATGTGCATTAGTTTTCCAACCCAGGTATTGGAAATACCCTGGCTTCATTTCTGCAAACTGGAAAAACACTTAGCCTACCTATACTGATTTACTCACCCTCAAGTCATCTTAGGTGTAAATGACATTCTTCTTTCAGACAAATACAATTGGAGTTATATTAAAAAATGTCCTAGCTCTTCTAAACTATACAACTTATTCATGCTTCTGAGGTCACAAGTTGCGTAAGATGTAAACTGCGTATGGTTGTTTGGTCGGAAGCTAGAATTTTACTTTGTAACGTGTTAAATATGAATATTTTTCTTACACAAACTCATCGCTTCACTTCAGAAGGCCTTTATTAAACCCCAGAGCCGTGTAGAGCACTTTTATGATGGATAGATGCACTTTAATGAACTTCAAAACAGAAACGCCATTCACTGCCATTATAAAACTTGGAAGAGCCAGGACATTTTTTAATATGACTCCGATTGTTATCGTCTGAAAGAAGAAGGCCATATACACCTAGGATGACTTGAGGGTGAGTAAATCATGGGCTAATTTTCATTTCTGAGTGAACTATCCCTTTAATTTTGTAGATGCTAACTTGCTAGAGAATTGACATTTTTGCTAGTCACTTAAATTGACTGTTTACATCCTAAGAGTAAAGACCGTAATGTTTTTATGACTTTTCTTCCTGCTTCATTTACATCAGTAAATTCAAAGTATATCTATATGAGGATAGCAAGCATACAGAGCATGATAGCATCACTGTTGATATCCATCTTTGTCCTCCATGGCATGGAGGAGTCTTCACCTGGGGCGTTGCTGGTGCCAATGGCCCTACCAAAGGCCAATCACCCTGTTGTGGGATCATTCCTCTGCCACTGCGATCCATCAGTCAACAGAAGAGCAATGGCCACATCAGGTTTCATCACATCAAATCGGGCCCCCAGTGCTCCACACCCGACTGTAACCTCTTTAATATTCAGGAAATGAGCAGTCTCAGCTATCACATACTGACAGACACATGCTGCAAGCAGTCAAAAAAGTTTAATCTCATTATAGGCTAGCATGGATGAGTCAAACCGCCTGGCTTCAGATGCCCGAAGAGGCCCTTCAGATATGAGTGCATCTCCTCTATGAGTCCTGGATGCTGTGAAGTGGAGCCGCTCAGATCTGGCTGTATCTTCACCCTCAAGGCATCCAGAGGTCACAGGACTCAGGGAGCAAATGTCAAAAACAGGAACGTGATGTCAGAACGCCTGAAGTTAATGGGAAGTCCCGATTCTCTTCTCATGCTCCAAGTACACAGAAAGTCAAACGTCTTTGATGTAACTTATGCTCCCACTTTATATTAGGTATCCTTAATTATTACTGTACTAACATTTAAATTAATCATTTGATACAATGCACTTATTGTGTATATTATGGGATATAGGGAAATTTAGGCATGCTGGGAAATATAGTGTGTGTATTGCATGTGAAGAATTTGACAGAAATTCCAGAATCATCAGCAAGTTGACCATCTAGAGGCATGGTGAATGTTTATACGGTTATCAATGAATGGGACGCTAAATATCATTTTGGCTTTAATAAGATTTTCTCAATTAATAGGCAAGAATAAACCTGGCCAGTTTTTTCCAACAACAGTTTACTTGAATGTGACGAACTAGTAATCACGACTTCAGAAGTGGGAAGTAGGAAATTTCATGAAGGTATCATAAGGTGACTGGGCTGGTGATGTGTGTTTGTGATGTGTGTTTGTATACATATGTATAATAGACCTACATGTAATTAGGCCTACACCCCACTTTTTTTTTTTTCTTGATCAAGAAGCCGTTTTACTCAGATATACGTCATAACAGGCAAGCAAAGATTATTGCAACTTCCGTTTAATGCCAACTTTAAGAGGAAGCTTTAAATACCACATGCTAAAGTGGCTCATATGTTTAATGATTTCACCCCAAAAAGTCTTGGACAGAATACAGTGGAACTGACTTTACTCACAAGCCTCATTAGTGTCTGGTAAAAAGAATGGATGCTGCATCTACAGCAGCTCTATGAGTGTGACGAACTCAGAAATTAGTTTCGATTTAAACACAAACTAACACAACATTTTGTGAGGAATTAACCCTTTAACCCAACAAAAACATGTGTCTTCTATTGAATATGTGTTCACTGGTATGCTATCCATTACCAGCAAGTCAACATGAGAGATCCGTTCTGATGGGGCCCTTATAAGAAATTAATGAGGCAAGATTTGAAAGTGCCCGAGGCTGTAGGCGCACACTATGGCAAAATGATTTCAGGCAATTCCTTGTTTTCAATAAGTAATGACCAGTCTTCTCCTTTTATTTACTGCAGGAGACAGGTTTAACAGACTTTATGAGAGCCCTGAAGCCACATGTGCTTACTGGAAAGAGAAGTGCAAATCTGGCACATGACCTGTAACTGACATGTAGCAATTAGCCATGCTTCACATGATCACAAATGAGGGAATCACAACTGCAGACTTATTAGTGAGCTATCACAACCTTTACACATTAACGCCACTTGAGTAGCAGTTTTACAAGAGTAACAAGACCTAATCTATTCTGACATCACGACAATCCTAAAACCAGCTGCCCCACTTGCACCTTCTTGATCAAATAAAGACAATAACAAAGGAGAACAAACCTGAATAATTATAGTTACAGTGGTTGAAAACTTGTTAGACCAACATCATTTGTAGTTGTCAAGAAGTTATTGGCAGAACGAGACATTTTGACTCAAATTCATGTGGCTAATAGTAATTATAGGTGCAATTAATAAAAAAATAAAGAGAGAATGTTAAAATAAAAATATGTAAATTGCATTTTTTTTTACAGTGCTAGTCTTTACTTTTCATCGAAACTACTTTAGAAAGAAAGATCAAAT
This sequence comes from Abramis brama, assembly GCF_963993115.1. Taxonomy (NCBI): domain Eukaryota; kingdom Metazoa; phylum Chordata; class Actinopteri; order Cypriniformes; family Leuciscidae; genus Abramis; species Abramis brama. Next base: position 26,327,660 of record NC_139969.1, on the reverse strand, counting down.
ATTGCATAACATATTCACTCAAAGATACATCTGGAGGGGAAAAGCCTGTTTTGAATCTTTCCAATGTATTTTCTCCTCTCCCCCCATGTCTGGTTTTGATAAGCTCATAAGTGCATTTCAGAGAACGCAGGCATCCTCTGCAGCATTCCAGTAACTGGTCTCTATGAGGTCAATTAGCCATAATGGTCCAATAATGTGGTTTACTTGAATTGTAATTGGATTTGGATAAGCCAGTGGTCTCTATAATGTCCTGTATGCATGGATAAAAATGCATGTCAATTACTGCAGTTACTCTCATTACATATGACATCGTCTTGAGACACATCGAGAAACATTTTTTTAGATGCTTTTTTTTAGATGTTTCATGACATGAGTTATTTGAAGCCTCAAAGAACTCGTCATGAAACATCTAAAAAAAAAGTATGCAGTTTGATTAAGAAAAGTAAAAAAACACTAAAACATCACAACAATAAAAAGAAATAGAACAAGCACATTAATTAATTCTCAGAAACATGAGCAGTTCCCATTTTCAACAAATAACTTGGCCTTTATTGTTGGAGCTGATACTGGGAACATATTCAACTCCTGTTGTTCTGCGGCAGACGATTAAAACAACAGTTCTAAGAAAGATTTTCTTCCTCCCCAGCTGTGGAATAAACATGCCAGCATTAAAGGAAACAACATTCCCTCTGAGACTAGATTGACTTTAAACACTCTTTGACCACTCGCTGTGATGCAGGCTATTTTTTGTATATCTTCAACTGTTTCATTATGCTAATGAAAATACCCATCAGAGGCTCAGAAACACAACACAAAAAGCTTAACTGCCAGTACTATTCAGAATGGAACGCAAAGACATTTGTGAAAATTAAAATCCAAATACATGTTAAGAGCTGTTTACACTTATATGTGTGTGTGTGTGTGTGTGTGTGTGTGTGTGTGTTCATCAACATTTATTCTTATGTTTAAAAGAAAGATTTAGAAAGAATCTTCCCAGATTTCATGTTCTCAAAAGTAAAATTCCACAGTTTCTAGTGGTGAGTGTGACATTTTTTTTCAATGCTAATACACATTCCTATCCAGGCTTAATGTGCAGAGACAACTATAAGTAAGCCATTCGGTGGTTGATTTCCCTGAAGAGTGTGATACTGTGGCTCCGTGGAGCTTTCATCATCACTGTTTGTTTGAGCCACCCGACATGTCAACTTCTGGCTCAACCAATGGCATTACTTTGTGGTGGTCCTTCTAGTTTGGAGCAGTGTTTAAAACCTTAAAAAACGTATAAAAAAAAAAATCAGCCTAGTACCGCTAATGGCACAGAAATTAAACACTTCAGTTTAAAGGATAACTGTCACCAAAATGCAACCTAGGGTATTTTTGTTAATCTACCCGAGGCAAACTTTTGTTTAAAAGCATAATTAGAATGGAAACGCCACTTTTAAGTTTGACCGTGTTTTCGTTTTCGGTCAAATTGACTTTTGAATGGGAGTGCTTGGGGCACTATGATAGCATCAAAAATCGCTATTTTTAAAACACTAAGAAGGCTCGACACAACATGAAACTTTGCGCTAAATATCACCAGGGGCTCTTACACATGAACTCGAGCATTGAGAACATTGTTTGTGTACACAGAGTTTACTAAAAAGAAAGATTTTGAACAACTCACTGTAGCTGTGTCCACCGGCATTTTGACAGTCAAAAATAGTCGATCTCCGAATGCAACGTAACAGGGAGGACATTAAAGATGGAAAGCTCCTAAAGCTTAGTTCCATATAAATTCACGGATAATTTGTTGTTTTGTCGTTAGTGAAAATCAATATTGATCAGTATTTGAAAAAGGATCCTCATATAAGAAACAATACTAAAATTCAGAGTCAGTTCATTCGCATTCGGAGATCGACTATTTTTGACTGACAAAATGCCAAATGTCAAAACAGAGGCAGCAATTCCGCCGTCATACATAAACGAAGATCTGCGGCAAGAATACAGTGGTTCTGATGTCTGTACTGAACTGTATTGGGCAATGTAGGTCTTATCACGAGAAAAAACAGGTATGCTTTATTGCGTTCATATTTCAGTCGAACTGCACCAGAGTTAGTTTGGAAGCTTGTTTGGTGTGCACCAAGTTTCGGATGGCAGCATTTACACTTATTCAAATGAACCACACTAAGATCTGTCAGGGTTCCTATGTTTCGTGTTTTTTCCCAGTGTGTCTGATTATTGATTTCATTCACCTGTTCTGTCAATTATGTCATTAGATCTCCTTAGTATTTAATCCCAGTGTTTCCTGTGTTCATTGTTCAGTGTCGTCTATGTTTGAATGTGGTTGAGTTCCCTGTTGAATTTATTATTAAATACTGTTCTAATCCCTTGATCTCCTGCGTCGTGCGATTTGTGCAACCAGATCATGAAAAGATCCTTTGCACCAGAGCTTGTTTTAAGGCGAGACACTACAGGTGAATAGAGTCAAATTTTTAACTAGCAGATATCACCATGAAACTTTCCCAGTTGATTACCTATATTAAGATGAGAAAAAAATGTATTACAAGTTTTCTGTAATTTAATGTTTAAATATGCAAATTAGGCAATATCTAATTAAATATGGGCTAATTTGCATATATTTTAAAAAACGAAATCTGAGTATTGGATAAAGCCAGGTTAAAAAAAAATTTTTCATTGTGTTCACATATTAGATGGGAAAAAAATTACTGAGGGATTTATGGATATCTACTTTTGTTATCCTGTAAATCCGAAAATACTGTCAATAGCCTTAAAAAAATGATTTTCGCCATGTTTTTTGGAATAAAATGTTATATAAATCAGGCTAGGAATAATATATTTACAAATTCCTCTGTATATGTCTTCATAGTATAACTAGGTACAAGACTGGGAAGTTTGGTGTATATAGGTGCTACTGAAGTGGAGATTTCGGACTTAGAGTATGAGAGAAAAGTCATTTAGAGAAAATGGGCTTTAAAGATTTATCATCAGCCAATGAGATTCAGCCCTTTTACTTTCATGATTGGTTGCTGATAAAAAGGAAATGACCATATTTGGATCCGACAGCATTGTACAGGAGAGAGAGCTTCCTAACGGTGTGTGTGATGACAGGGTGACGGCAGAGATCGCGGAGCAGCATGTTGATTAAGAACGCCAACTTTTGTTGAATTTGTGAGAAATCTACAGACGCAAACAGACAAAGTGTAGAAAAATAAAGACCTAAATGTGTATTTCAGACTTTTTTTCACCACAAGTCTGAAAGAAGACATGGTATTGAAGACAAATATCCAAAAATCTCAAAATTGACCAGTAAAAAAAACACGATGTTTTTGCCTGCCGTGTCTCGCCTTAAATGAACCAAACAGAAAAATGCCTTTTCAACTTTATTGAAAACCTTAATAGTCATAGTATAACGTATGCAATCTGTCACACAAATGGCATATTCATTTTTCGAATTGCAACTTTGCTGCTTATATTTGTGATGTAATTAATTATTTTGTTTTACAATTGCAACAAGATGCAGGTGCCCCAGGGCCTCGCAAAGCTCACTTCTTACATGAATAGTGTCATCACAGGCTCCTCTATAACCTAGTCAGTTTTTTAATTGTTGTTCATTCACAAAATATCTCAGTAACTCTTTGAAAGCCTGTTTATCTCGATGTTTTAAAGGGACAATTCTCTCGGAAGAAGTATTGCTCATAAAACTCAAGAAATAGCTTGAGTGAGCAGTTAAAGTTAAAAAGACCCAAGGCCTTTTTTTTTTTTCTTCAAATCCTTAGATCCCTTCATCACACATAACAGGAATAAACTGCTCTTGTACCTTTCAACAATATCTACGGGTTACGCCTCAGTAGTGAAAAAGTGTACCTGATTCTTCATCTGCTTTTCCTCATCTAGTAACGTACAGTGTATATCTGGGCAGAAATTTTTCTTTCAAAGTGACAGATTTATCTCTTTCTGTTACAACTTGTCAGAAGTGCCAAGCTTCATTTTTCCAAGGCCTGGTTGTTATTGTGCTTCCCAGTTTCCTCTTTCTTCCTTTCTGGCTGATCAAAACAAATGAAAAATCACATCTTTCACCAAGTTGCGAGAGCAGCATGATTCAAGTGGCTGCAATTTTTGTATGACATTAAAATTAGTTGTTTGCAGCATTCAACACTCGCACATTCCAAACAGATCCAGTGATGAGAAGCAACGCCATTTCTTTGGAAGCAGAAGCGTGCTGAGATAACGATCTTCTGCAGCTGCTTGATAACTGCATCATATAATCCGTTGTGGGGCATTTTCTAAGAACATTTTGTATGGTCATAATTAATTCACATATTTTGAATGTATTGATTGATTGGGGGCATGGCATTTGTTAAAAAAATAAAATAAAAGAATAAATGGTGCAAACAAACACTCCACTACATTGTGTATCTCGGCAAGTCCCTAAAAAAATTGGGAAAACTTTTTTGCAAGTCATTTGTATTTTGAGCATCAGAACATTGTGTACTTTAACTAATTATGCCTAGTACATTGTGCAAAGTTTTCGGAGTGAAATCCATGATTGGTGTTTGGTTAAAAATTATAGAAAATGACTTTATGGTGTGTTTGTCTTTATCATGAAAATGTGTGTCTTTTAAATAAGTGCATATCACATTGTTATAAAAGCAAACAATTGTAAAAGTTTATTGTTTCCCTTTCTGTGCGGTTTCACTTTTCCTACCATAATAGCTTAGCCTATCATCTAGATATCATTTAAATCGCTTTACACAGAAGTGTAATTTTCTGGGTTTGAAATATCCGATTCCCCGATGAGGATAAGCTTCGATGTGTATGTGGCCCATGTTAACAGACCAGATGGGAAAGCAGTAAACACATTAATCATTTGTATAATATTAGGCTATATACCTGTAATATAAATCAGCTGTCTTTGATCATGTTCAGGCGAAGGAACCCCTGAATAGACAGATGTAACTGCTACAAATTAAAACTGGATGTTGCATTGACCTAGTAGGCATAGTACCATATTCATGCACAATCATGATGCTTTTATTACAATTATTAATGTACAAAGTCGTATACTTGTACATTACTGTCAAGTTTTATATAGGGATGAGGCTAGGCTTTATTAATAGAAAAATTAAACAAAACAAACAAAAAAACACCATGGCAGGAAAAAAACATGGCAGCTGGACTTGGCAGGACAAGGCAATGCAGAACAGGACCACCCTCACGAAAAAGTTTATTCAAGTGTGTTATTAGTATAATGTTCAGATACATGGTATCATGGATTCTAGCAAATACCAACAGATTAAAAATCAAAACCTGAAAACTTCTGCTAGAAATCTTATAATGGGCTGTGGTTGGATCTTCAGGACAACGATCCAAAACAAACATCAAAACCAACACAAAAATGTGTCACTGAGCACAAAATGAAGCTTTTGCCATGGCCTTCCCAGTCCCCTGACCTGAAAATGAGTGAAGAGAACTGTAGAGAAGTACCAACATGGAGCTGTGAATCTGAAGGATCTGGAGAGATTCTGTATGGAGGAATGGTCTCTGATCTTTTGTCAGTTGTTCTCCATACTCATCAGGCATTATAGGAGAAAACTCAGAGCTGTTATCTTGGAAAAATGAGGTTGCAAAAATTATTTAATAAAAAGGGGCAAATAATTATGGCCAACGTGTTTTGGGGAAAGGTATTTATTTCATAATGTGATTTACACCCCGCTTTCAATTATTTTACTTTGTATTTTTGCGAATTTGTTTAATGAAAGATCAAAAGGATAAACAATGCATATTTATTTTTAAAGCCATCTTTAATCATATTTACCAGGGGTGCCAATAATTCTGACAATTGTATGAAGAATAAAATGTGTTAAAGTACAGTTAAAAGTATGTTTCTAATGTAAAAAAAAAATAGGAACATGGTATACTTAAAGTGCAAAGATAATGTATAAATAGTAAACTATAAGTATGATGTTATGGTCACATAAAGAAAACTTATGAAAACAGAGTATATTTCATATTTCAATGTACTTTCACAATCTAAAAAAAATATTTGACTAGTAAACTATCAGTATACCTTTAAAGGTAGGAATGTGGAGGAACTGTGTAGGAATTACTCCCATCTAGCGGTGAAATTGTATTTTGCATTCAAATGAATAGTGCTCTCTAGCGCCTCGCTTTTTCAAATGCGTGTTGCAACTGCGGTAGCCGGTATGTACCAAGAAGCTATGACAACATGTCTTCCAATAGCACTTCATCGAGTTTTCTTTCGGGTGATGAGGTTTGTTATTTTGCTTTTTTGCCGACGAGGATTCCTTCTCCTGTGGCTCGGCATAAGTATGATCCTGCATTATGAAGTACCGTGCAGTGCAGCCTTCCAAATTTGCCGGGGCAGTGACAAGCGCCTCTCACTGATCTCCTTGTCCGTTTCAGCTGGTTTCAGTCACGTGACGCTGTCTCTGAGCGAAAACGCGTTGAGGTAGGCTAGTGCTTTTTGTCCCTCTCTGCTATTATAGTTTTTCAAAATGGCGGAACGTCATGGAAGCCTCCTTGGACTTTCTCATCCAATGTAAATAAAGATAAGAAATTCTTCGCTTACGAGGATAAGTCAGATCATTGGCAGAGGTAATTTTACACCAATGAGGACATATTTATGAATAAAGATATGATTTTAGCTTATAAAATACTTAAAAAACTACACAGTGTATCTTTAAGTTCACTTGTAGTAGTTGCAGTACAAACGAAAAACCTAGTTGTAAACTAGTTGTGTACTCAAAGTTTACTACTGTTACACTTTTATACACTAAAAAGTGGGCCAATTTATTCCCAAGTAGTATTGAAACAGTACACTTACAAGTATACTTCTACATTGATATATACTTACTACATAAAGTATACTTAAAAATATACTTGAACTTTACTTAAGTATACTTAATCAAATTAACTTGAAGTATACCTGTTTTTCGTAAGGGCAGGCAAGGCAGGACAAGACCAGGCCGCACACGAGGGATAGATTGAACAACAAATTGACACAGGACTGAGAACACAAGGAGAATATATAGGAGAGTAAATGAGGAGGGTAATGAATGCAGGGGCAAATGAACCAAAAATCAGGCAACAAGAAAAGCGGGATTAAAACAATAGACAGCGGAGCACACAGCACGTAGAAAAAAAAAAGAAAAAAAAGGTGTGTTCGACATCAGCTGCGGCTGGATGTAACCGATCGGAGAGAGTTGCCACGTGCAGGCGAGGAGGAGCTGAAAACGAAGACGTGAAGTCAGACACTTTCTGCTTCCCGTAATGACCGCTCGTGTGCTGTTTGCATATTTACCACAGCTGAAGTGAAATAAATGCAATATTTGTCAAATACACAGACTTTTCAGAGATATTTTTCAATCAATACTTTATGTACTGCTTAATACAGCGTCTGTTTGTACAAGAATAAAGTTCAACATAAGCTATCAATGAAGTGGGGTCAAATTTTTTTAATCAGTTTTATTTTGATAAACATGGCACAAAATAACGTCGCGACTACATGAAAATAGCTTTTACTGTTATAAAAAACAGATTCGTGAGCATTAGTGGAACGCAAAGTTTTAGAATAAACACGAAACACACGTGATCGTTGTCATGCTGTGAATCTGGCCAATCGTGGAACAGCTGTGTCGTCATCAGAGCTCG